>NC_087200.1:116540627-116655627 GCF_015104395.2 Macrobrachium nipponense | reverse complement strand
TATATTTATATATATATATATATATTATATATATATATATATATAAATATATCTATATACATATATATATATATATTTATATATATATATATATATATATATATATATATATATATATATATATATATATATATTCATGTTGCCGAGCTCCTACCTTCCTCAGACCATGGGTGCTTGACTATGGAAACCTGGTGCCGGTATCCTTAAGGACGTCCGCCTGATCCGACCCTTTCCACTCTGGGAGCCAAGCTGGAGGTCGCCTACTACGACTACAACGACCCTTACACTTCGTTCTTCAAGACCCTCCCCGAAGGCACTTTCGCCCTCATCGAGGCCTTCTATTACCTGGGTTACCTCCAGCTTTCGGCTGGCGCCATGGGCTACTCTTACATCATGAAAGATCAGGTACTAGTACTTATATAGTTCGTTTGTATGGATTTTCAGTGTTCGCTTGTACACATCATGTATATAGGCGTCAAAATACATAAACACAAGCATGAGGCTCAATATATATATATATATGTATATAATATATATATATAATATATATATATATATGTATATGTATATATATATACATATATATAGTACATAAACATGTGTATATAAGTATACGTACAATATATGTATACATATATATACGCTTATGTATATACAGAAATATAACACTACACACACACACACACACACACCACACACATATATATAAGTATAATATATATTATAATTAATATAGATATTTTTTTATTGTATTTTATATATAATTATATCATAATATATATACTATATATAATTTATAATAAAAAAAAAAGTTTTTTTTTAAAATTAATATTATGCATACAGAGGGAGAAGATTAAAGTCAATTAGACAAGGACAACACGAGAGGACAGACATAGTTAGAACTGGCGGCCTTCAATTCATTCCTAAATAGAGACAGGGTTATAGGTTCTTGCTGGAGAAAAGTGTTGAGCTAATAATTACGAACTACGCCAATATATTTCCCTAAATGCTCTAAGCAAGGAAAGATTCCCTGTTTGTTCTAGTCTGTGAATAAGCATATTCAGGCATCAACAGTGTGTTCAATGTATTGATGATTCTAATGATAAACTCCTGCTGTCATATCTTGACCTGGTTAGCCAGTGTAAAATGAATGACAATGACAGCGAGGGTTTTATCAATCACACTACCATTGTACAGCGGATTTTGTACCCAACATTTTCTTCCGTCGAAATACAAATCTAACATCATGTATCACTGCCTTGTTTGAAATGTGCATTAAAACCTGGTGATAATAAATTTTTTTTCGCAACAATTTTGAAACAACAGATATATTCTGTTGGAAATGGAGAAGCATCAGATGTGGTTACAACGATTACTAATAACCATGGGGAAGAAATTTTTAAAAAATCTACCATTTACTGTAACTAGTTGTCATCAATCGTATTTGTGGAATCAAGAGTACAGTTGACAAAAAGACAATCATATTCACATTAGTTCCAGGCGTTTCTCCGTGACCTGCTAAATCTTGCACCGTTTAAGACTGAGCAATGTGAAGTCATTTAGTCGACTGTCAACAGACTTTGAATACCCCTTGAATATCTTGTCCGCTTTCTCTATATAGCCTTGCTGAATGTAGAGTTCACTTATCCACACACAAACACACACACACACACACACACACTAGGATATATATATATATATATATATATATATATTATATATATATATATATATATATATCTATACTATATATATATATTATATATCATAATATATATATATACATATCTATAATGTGTGTGTGTGTGTATGATGTAAATACACACACAAAGTTCCAGGAGGGGATACTTACACAAACGTATTTCCTTGGTGGCTCAGAAAATGATGAGTTTATTATACTGTTTTGTAAACCAGTTTTTTCACGTCCACACACGCACACATTCAGTATGCATATATTATTTATATGCGTGTGTACATCTATCTGGACATGTATGTATGTATGTATGTGTATATATATATATATATATATATATATATATATAATATATATATATATATATATATATATATGTTTTTTTGTGTGCTTGTAAGAACAGATTTGTGTGTAAAATTACAAATATCAATATTTCGGCTGACTCACAGCTTGAGTAAAAATTATGACAAGATTCCTTCGAGCTCTTTTCACTGATGGAGTTTTATCGAATAGCAATCCTGACTATCGACCTAAAGAAAAAGCAACTTTAATGACCTCATGAAGCCGCCGCCTGCCATAGGAGAGCAGCGTTGACCATCAAATCCGATCAGAGAAGAGTCAGCCTCTGATGGACTGCTGGTCCTCAAGCATATCACACATCATTGATAAATCAATACTTATTTTCATTTTTATAAGAAAATGACTTTTTATAAGCTTCTTCAAGTACCTTCTATTTCATGTATTTACGTGCTAGTTATGCTTTGTCCTCGTCAGTTCCATTTGAGGTTTGCTGAATGAATTGAATCTCTTGATTTGTTGGATTGGATTACATTACAGAAATTAGGCCACAGGCCAAGCGCTGGGTACTATGAGGTCATTCAGCGCTGAAAGGGAAACTGACAGTAAGAAGATTTGACAGGTGTAACAGGAGGATAACCTCAAAGCTGTTGCACTGAGAAACAGTTGGTAGAGAGATTGGTCATTCGGATGAAAAAAAGGAAATTTGAACGGAGGGACAGAACAAGGAATGAAGAGGGGGTGGGGGTTGCAGCGAGGGACCGCAGGGACGCAAAGGACCTTAAGTAATGCCTACGGTGCACCACGTGAGGTGCACTGACGGCACTACCCCCTACGGGGCTCTCTGTTGATCATTATAATATTCATGATTACTGTTGTTGGCATCATTACCGGCATTATGGTCATTTACCTTCGTGGACATTATACTCAAATTCACCTTTACCGTTATACATTGTAACTACCTTAATAGTTACGGTGAATATTATTGCTAAAATCAAAATCGAATTCATCTTTACTGTTCTCTTATTTATACAATATTCATCATGTTTGTCACTGTCCTTACTTTCGTCACCAAAATCTTCGTGATCATCAATAATATTAACACCACCATCAAAAGTTCTCTCCCTCACCACATGGCCCATTTTCTCACTCACGTGGCGATGTCCCAGTAGGGGGTAGTGCTATCAGTGCTCCTCACACAGTGCACCGTAGGCATTACTTAAGGTTCTTTGCAGCGTCCCTTCGGCACCTAGCTGCAACTTCTTTCATTCCTTACACTGTACCTCCGTTCATATTCTCTGTCTCCGTCTGATTTTCCATCCTCTTCTATCACTTGTTTCATAGTGCAACAATTGTTATGCCTGTTACACCTTTAAAATCTCCTTTACTCTCAATTTTCCTCTGAACGCTAAATGACCTCATAGGTCCGAGCGCTTGGGTTTAGGCCTACAAATTCTATTCCTATTCCTCACCCGGAGATGCCACAGAGCAGTCGAACTGATGTCTGGAACGTCATGTCCTCCACCGCAGATATACAAGGGGCACCTCTCTTGGTTCCTGCCGAAAAACACTCCATACACCGACCTCATATCGAACTCCCTGCAGCGCCTTAGGGAAGCTGGCATCGTGGACAAACTCTTCCTCGATCACACCGCCAACATGAGGAACCAAGCCAGGAAGACGAAGCTTATGCAGCAGGTAGAGTTGCATGCAAAAATCAATACATAGCTAAATAATCAAGCCCCAAACAAGATAAATAAAGATAATTGGTTAGTCTTTCATGAACTGATAGGTAACTAAATTTTTGGTGTCCAAGAGGGTCAGAGATAGGATTCCATTATGTCTATGTGCCCGTTTTATACTCTTGTTTAAGGGTGAGGTAATATGCGAAATGTCGGAGGCAGGACAATTCTGTGGGCAAGAAAACGACTTGTGAATGGAATGTCACAGCTTATACAGCCTGATTGGGAACAGTGAAGAAAAAGTGTAGAAACTAGAAAACTGTTAGAAATTGTTTGCAAGAGGGGAAAGGAGAGGAAGAGAAAGACCTAGAAATTGTGGGTAAGGTAGGGTGAGACAGCTGTTATGATGCTTGATACTCAGGAAGCTTTCTCTATAAGTGTATGAAGGGGCTATTGTACACCGGACTCAGCAGTTGAATTATGAATGCGGCAAGGACCATTCTGTTTTCCCTCCAGACCCACGACTGTATGTTTGTTAGTTGCATCGAGGAAATCCCATTGCAACCTTCTGAACTGTGTCAATGAAGTGAATTTCCCGGCAACCAATTAACATCCATTATTAATTTTTGTACTGCAGTGACCTGCTTTTTCCTCCTTATCTTCTGATTTTGTATTGTAAATACAAGTAATTTAGTGATCCTAAGAGTTTATCTCCAAAATCCTCCTTAAGTAATGCCTTCAACCTTATTCCTTCTCTGTAGGTGAAGAGTAAGATCACTGATATCCATGTGGCTATGTTACTTAGGCTCACCTATAGGATCTACAAATATTTATATATATATATTATATATATATATATATATATATATATATATAGATAGATATATATATATATATGTGTGTGTGTGTGTGCGTATGGAGCTCAACAGCAAAACCTATAGTTATACTCTTAAAGACCTTGAAAACTTATTCGTAAATCAGTAACATGTAACATTATTTGTACTTCCCGTAGATGTACTAGAGTGGCTACAGCAATTACGATGTAGTGCAAATATATTTAAAGCTTCGTGGAATACCTGTAAAACGATTTTTTCTTTTTAACGGTCCTCACAAACCTGGACTCCCTCTGCAATCACCTTTCATCATTTTGTTATTGATCTTATGCTTTATGCGTCCATTGTAGAGCTTGCCTGTCATTCTTCGTGCGTAAATTCTACAGGAAATCTCCCGTGGGGGTTAGTGCCGTCAGTACACCTCATGAATTATACTGAAGGCATTACTTAAGGTTCTTTGCAGCGTGCCTTTGGCCCCTAACTGCAACTCCTTTCGTTCCTTTTACTATACCTCCTTTCATATTGTGTTCCTTCCGTCTTATTTTCCACCGTCTCCTAATAATTGATTCATAGTGCAACTGTGAGGTATTCCTCCTGTTACACCTTTCAAACCTTATACTGTCAATTTCCGTTTCAGCGCTGAATGACCTCGTCGGTCCTAGTGTTCCAAAGTTCAATATTCAGTGCAGGACATGGGAACTAGGGAGAGAATTTCACAAGAAACATAAACCAGTGACCTATTGATTTATGTTCCCTTTCCTTTCAGAGTCTTGGAGGAGGCGTTCTGCTGCTCAGTCAGTTGCAGGGGGCCTTTCTGCTGTGGCTTTTCGGACTGGCTGCGGCTGCGTTAGCCTTTCTTCTTGAGAATCTGGTGGCAAGACTGAGGCAAAAGACTAGGGTGTCATGAAGGGACCCTAGAGACGTTAGCGACCACACTTCGGCTCTGTGGAATGTTGCAAAAAAAGTGCCCAATGTTTTACTGGAAAAGATCCCCAGCCGACATAACAATAGGAATGCTCTGAAATTAAGAAATCTAACTTGTACGTGCGAATGAATTTATTCTTTTATTTGAAGAACTTAAAGGTTGTATAAAGGCATGTTTGAAGTTCTCTGATATCTGATATCTACTAATATACACTGTCCCTTCTAGAAAGTCGAATCTTTAATAAGAATAAGGTATAGCCAGCAGAAACTTCACCATTTCCAGCTACCAAATTTATTTCCATTACCAACGTTCCCGGTCCAATCATCAGGGAAAATAAAATCAACGGAGCACATGGGTAAATAATTCTTTTGAAATAATAAATACATCAATGAGCTTAGAATGTTAGTAGAAACTTTTATCCGTCCCATCTATTTGGAAAAATGCTGAAAGAGTTTTCTCTGCCATTTTTAATCTTAAGCCATCCACTTTCCATGTACCTGAGAAGCCTTACTGCTCAAATGTAAACAGAAAACGGGAGCTCAGTGATTTACTTAGCATTATGTATCCATACGTCACGTTTAATTATATTTCAAGAACCCCTAAAAGCCCAGAGGTCTTTTCAAGTTCAAACACAACCTACAGGTTTTAACTCGATATCCAACAGTATATCTATTTACGTGTCCCAGATTAATTTAGGGATCTATCTGGGTCATTACAATCGGTTGTTGAAGGTTGGCATCGATTGTCATCGGAGAGTCATTCACCGGGCATGATCAGTTTTATCCAGGAAAGAATTCCCTTTAATATGTGAACATTCAATAAAATGTAAACATAGTATTCTGTACAGTGACTATCAAATCCTGTCTCAGCAACAGATAGCCAGTCATTACCCATTCTCGAGTCCCTCTCATGAAACAATTATCACCAACCAACGACCAATCAACTGAAGTACCTTTAAACCTTACCTTATAGATACGACACTCTCTCTCTCTCTCTCTCTCTCTCTCTCTCTCTCTCTCTCTCTCTCTGCTTTCCCTGGTGTCAAGAAATAATTCACTCAGTTTTTTCCAAAACTTCTGTGCCAGTGCGTTCTCGATCTCGATATTTTTGCATTTTACTTTTTAATACAATTATACAGAGAATTTTGTACATCAGTATTGATGTCAAATACTTTTCCTTCTGTCTTTGAGAACTACGGGCTGCTCTATGAGCAAGAGCCTGTGCTGGCATAAGGCCAGCTAATCTTCAACAACAAGTCTTTGAGAATACTATCATTTTGTCAGTCATCCACTTACGACTTTTTCTTGTTACTATTCAGTTTTTCTCTAAACGCTTGCGTCAATAAGCTTAACAGATTTGTTCTTTAATGTTAATTTCATGTTTCATTAGTAGCCATTTTGTTTCCATGTCAAATTTTCAGCTGATTGAGGTACTCATTACTTTTCAAAGGATGATCCGCTCTTGCGCTCCAAGTTAGATTTCTTCTTGGTATATGGATCTTTATTTTCTCGGTTTTTATCCCTGACGATGAAAGTGGGATTGCATTCGCAGAAAGTTGGCAAAAGGATAATAAATTTATAACTGGAAATGTTGAAGTTTCTGTTGGCCCCACTGTTCTATATATATAATATATATATTATATAAATAATATATATATATATTATATAATATAATAATTTATTATATATATAAATGCATGTATTTATGAATTGAAATAGGATTCTGGTCGTAATTCATATCATACGCATTCATGTATCCAGGTTATTTTGAGTCACATGATTATATAAGTAAATGGGTATTTTATCGCATTTCCTTCTCTTGCCGAATGATTAATAAATGTTAAGTGGCTAAAGTTTTGCCTTGCTCCAAAGTTGTTTTTCTTTTTCTCACATTGTCTTTTATTATTGTTTCTTAGTCTAGTTTGCGACGTGGGAAAGGTTCCTCCTGGTACCATATATTCAAGTTCGAAGCAAATTAGTCTATGTATATTATATTTTTGGATCAAAAACGGCAAATTTATTCAATGATAATCGCTTAGCAAAATTCAGTGTTCTTTTGCTTATCCCAGTCATTTTCCGAAGTCAGGCTGAAAACGACATTTAACTCCTCGTAATTATTTTGTGTTCCAAGCTGTCGAGTGCATGTGCGTGTGTCCGTTAGTTAAATATGCGTATTAACGTGGTTACCGTTGAAGGAATATATACTTACTAACAAATAGATTTTCTCTATTTCAACGAACGTATAATCATGTATCGCCAGATCATCGATACATTTTACCGATAGTTTTTACCGCTGGAGGACTTGAACCTTGGAAAAATAGATAAATAAGTCCTTACGCTTATTAATGAAACGTCCTCAAAATGTCCTGCATACTAAGGATTATTAACCTACTGACGTGACATTCTTTTGGCGCGAAAAGGTCACATTGTTTAAGGATGTGTATCGAAACAATATTATTTATTTTTTTATTCCCACATACATTCAGAGCATGCGCCGATAAAACTCGTGGACTTGGTTTGGCGGGGCTCCTTTCACTGTCTTATTACATCAGTCTTCTATCAGAATTGTGTGATACCTTGGCAATTATAAGAACAAATCAATGTGCGTTATCTAGCTTTTGTTTTGAACAAATCATGAAATGCGATACAAGGTTGTCACTGGATTCGCAACAAGTGCGGCATTAATGAAAACCTTTCGTTTCCGAAGACCCAGTCCTGAAAATGCACTATAGATATATAGCTAATTTATTCGTATACACGCGAAAACTACGTTAGTCTATGCTCTGACAATCACTTCTTGCAGTCAATGAAAACCTCGTTTGGATGAACATCATTAAAGGGCAACAAAAAGCAAAAGTCAGCTGGATTCGTATCAAAGGTGCTTAACCAGGCACGAAAGTTATTCGTTTACAAAACCATCATTTAGTCGAATGCTTACCCTAATAATTTTGACAAATTGAAAACATTTGGATTTAGAAACATTCTGTCTTATAAAAAGAAACACATCCTGTGAGGGATCTGGACTAGCTCTCAATAATGTCGCATCAAAAGAACACGCTCACTCCATAAATATCAACTCCGTCGAATCGTTCTTTTGAAAGAGCAGCGAGGAATAGCGATGTTATTATAATACTCCCCTTCACCTCACCCCCCTGTTCGCATGCTGGGCGTGGGGCGCTTTCTATTAACAGCTAACCTCTAGTCTGTAGCAAAAAAAGAAAGAAAAAAAAAAGCTATTCATATGTGAACGTCAGCACTGAGCGAATCATTATCTTTATTCACAAACAGTCGCGTTATATTTCCGACGACAGCAAACAACTTGGATTGAAATCGGCCCTAAGTACGTAGGTCGTTCCTGTGCTTCCTGCCGTCTCGATTACCGCATTATGGAATGTTTCAAAATTATTTTTTTTCTGCTTGAAATAAACTTTTCATTTGCAAGAGGGAGGTATTGGGCTATCTTCTGAGTCCGGTTTCACTCCTTTTCCATAGCAATCTTCTTCGGAATTAAAATATGTATTGGCATTGCGCTGCTAATCTTGTTGGTTTCTATGCAAACTAAAAAAAGGCCAGGCACATTCCTCAACCAAACAGAGTGATTACCAACACGTCTGATTCACAATTATCAATCCCTATATATTGTTTGCAAACTAAAAAAAAGGCCAGGCACATTCCTCAACCAAACACAGTGATTACCAACACGTCTGATTCACAATTATCAATCCCTATATATTGTTTGACGTAAACCGTAAAGTGAACAGCAATACAGATGCAGAGGAAAAGATGGCTTATTAATTCCTTAGAGCAAAAGCTACCGTAGTATCCATAAAAATGGGAGAAATATGTAGCTGTTGGAAAAGGGATGGCACGCTGCCCATCTGGACCTGAGATTGAACTCTTTAAAAATCCCATAAGGAAACCAATAAACAAAGGAATCTTTAGGTGGTTTGGAATGAATGTAGAAAAGGTCTTATTTTCCTGTGGACAATTATTATAATTAGTTGGTAAACTGCAATCCTAGCGGGATGCTACAAGTCTAATGGTCTCAACAGGGCAAGAAGCCTATGGTGGAAGAGTAAATACAGAAACAAAGAATAAATTGTGTAAGGGAAATAAAAAAAAAGACAAAATAAATAGAGTATGAATAAATATACGTAGTTTGAACATCTTAAGATACAATAATTTAACCGCATTTCTTGGAAGACGATTCCATAATCTGGTCACACGCCTGGCATGTAAGGTTCGGAAGACCCTAGGTTTTTATTTTTTGATATTCTGAACTGCTCTCTGCCCTACTGCAAATGGTTTGGAAGCTCTCCCTACCAATGAGAGGTCCCGGGTTCGATTGTCGGGCGAGCCGGAACGAGTTCGGCAAAGTTAGTTCGACCCTCTTGCATACCTAAGCAATTTATGATGGACCTGCTAATTAGCTGACATTTGTGGGTGGCAAACATGTTGAGACCTGGAAGGCTAACACTTCCTGGCTCATCCCTTTTAACTGTAAAGGCTTATAAGGATAAAGGCAGATTTGTGAAATCGTCAATTGTGGTTGAATTACAAAAGGACTTCGAAATTTTCCTTGGAATCCCCTTAATCATTGTGGTTCCTGATGAATCAATGTACTCATGTATGGGCATTCACAACGTAAGATTTTTATGTCATGAGGAAAATACAGTGAATCAAATAACTTACGCGAGAATTTCAACAGCTCTTTTTACGCAATGCTGTTGGATATTTTGCCTCTTTCATATAACGCAACCAAATTTTAGCATAGTATATAACAGCCAGACCCAGCCAAGGCAAATTACCTCCACTGTGAATAAACTCTCAAAAGTTAGCATGAAATTAACCCAATGGCACACACAAACACACACAGATATCGGAAGAGCAACTAAGAAACTTTTCATACGCAGCTTGGAAAGATTTATAATCGAAATTATTGTTTCCAGATTGAATAAATTTTTTTTTTACAGAACTTGTTTATTTCAGAAACGTTGAAAATGTCACTGAATTAACTTCCGAATATCACAACTGATTTATTTTCAATACAAAATAATTGTAATTACATTTGTGTCGTTGTTCTATAGAGGAAATTCTGACAGTAAAAATACTGGTTGCTCATAACGCGCAAATGCCGTTCGCAAAGCATTGTGGGGAAAGGAAATTGTCGGGGGGCATGCATTTCGAAAAATTTGGGTTAGCGGCCACAAATACCCGAGACTTCTATAAACAGTAGCAGCGTCATCAGTAGGCCTTAGTAACGCCGCCGCTTGGCCGTACTGGTTTCCAGGAGCGTTTCTCTAGTTCCAGTTGGGCTCCGACTGAACATCGGGTAACACCTTTCCTCGGTGTGCGTCTCGGCCCTACTTGACTGGATAACTAGCTGTTCTTCGAGTTGACTGTGAGTGGACTGGAAATCGCGTTTTTTATTGCTAAGGTTTTCCGTTGAATTTGTTCGCCTCCGTGAAAATCCAATAACGTTTATATTAAGACCCTGTTTTTGTTTGACCAAAAGTTCGTTAATGTCACGGTTGGTTGGTTTTTAGATTAATAGCAAAGTATTAAAGGTCCTAAGATGACTGATGTCGACCTGTAGATTCCTCCAGCCAACCTGAACGTAGCTCTTGTCAATAGACTTGTTTATTTTGATTTGTACCATTCAGTGGTTGCTTAACTTGTTTTGTGTAGAGAATGTTGCAAGGACTTATGGAGGCAAATTCCCGTTTTTCGGTGGTTGTGCGATTTCATGATGATGATTCCACGCTTTGTTTTAGCTTAAAAAGAAAACAAGCTTCAATGAGGACATTTCATCGTCACTTTCAAGGTGTGGGGAGGAAATGTCTTTCATTACATGGGTTGGAAGAGGAAGTTGGGTTAGTCATTTCAAAATATATTTAAGCAATAAATACATTTTTTCTTTTAGTTTTCTGTATAAGAAAAACTATTGTTTAGGCTTTGACTGTCCATCCGCCCTCTGATCTTGAAAACCACTGAGGTTGGAGGGACGCAAATTTGATGATCCACCTCCAATCATCAAGCATAGCAAATTGCAGCCCTCTGGCCACAGTAGTTATTATTTGACTTCAAGTTACAGTTAGCCGTGATTTAACTAATGGCAGCGCTATAGGTACCAACAACAACATAGGCCACCACCGGACCGAGGCCGAGTTTCATAGGCCACCACCTGACAGAAAACTCGATTGCAATTTCAACTTGTTTTCTATTACTTAAAATTGTTAAAATTCCATTAAGCAGAAATATGACGTCATCATTCTGAGTTTGACTTTTCATTTAAATAGACAAAAAATTAGAAACAACATTAGAAACTTTGCTTTTTTTGTTTTCATTTCCTGTTTTGAGTTAGAATTAATTAACCAGTGGGCTGTGCATCCAGACACCTAGGTCACAAAACACATCAGACAGCATTTATCCGGGTTTCATTCGTGGCCCTCAGAAATTGACATCATATCGGTCGCAATATTAAGGAGTCGAGATCGAGAGTGGATTGCGCAGCTGATATATATATATGTATATATATATATATATATATATATATATATATATATATATATATATATGAAAGTTATATGAAGATCTAATTCATTTTTGGTATGGGATTATGAATGGTATTAGCAAATTAATGGAACTTGCCCCTAAAGTAAAATACTAGTCATCTGCATTTAATATGGAAAAGTCATGTCCATATGCAGAACATTTTTTGTCATATATATATATATATATATATATATATATATATATATATTATATATATATATTATATGCATGTACATGTACATGTACAATGTACATGTACACACACACACATATATACATTATATATATATATATATATATATATATATATATATATATATATATATAATGAATACATGTATGTATACATGCAACAGAAAACTCCCACAAAGAAACTTCAAAAAGTTTTCCGAAATTATATTCTAGAAAACGCTTTGACAGTGCTGTATATTCAGTTACCGTATGACACCTGCAAGCTCAGGAACCACAATCTCACGTAGCCTTATATTTTGAATAATAGATTTCCTCCTACTGAGAATGTTCCTCCATTGTCAGAATCGCGTTGTGTGACTTCACTTATGCAGCAGAAGCTTTTTTTGTATTTTTTTCCGTCGTCGTCGTCTATTTAGGTTCACAAATTGCTTGAAAGATTCCATTCTGGAGGATTCTGACCTAGAGTCAGATTTTGGCCATGATCATATAAAGCGTATGGAGTCCGCTGGATCGATCCTTCCTATTCTATGCGTTATTTATTGATTGATTTTCTCTAAAATATGCAAATGCTTTTTGAAATGTCATCCAGGACGTGTTATGCAGGTCCAAGATTTTTAAAAATGCTTTATTATTTATATATAAATATTATTTTTATACTATATATATGTTATATACATATATATTTATTATATTAATATACATATATATATATACATATATATATATATACATATAATTAGTATATATATATTATATATATATAATAATAAAATACACACACACCACACACACACACAACATTATATATATATATATATACTATATAGATATATATATATAATATATATATTATAATTATATATAATAATAGTTACATGCTTTCTTTAGGGCTTACCATCCTTTGCGGGATTTTACCAGATTGCCAACATTAGTTTCTCGGCTGTTAATTAATCAGTAAGTTCATTATATTTTTTGGTTGCATTTTACCAAATTTCTCTCTTCCTGGTCTCCTTTTCCGTTCACATAGGGGTACAGAACGTGCACGTGGATGAGACCCCATTTAATAACCCCCGCACAACCCCCTCCCTCGGCTGCCTGCCTATAAATAGAATTTGTTCCTTAAATGTGGCGAAGGTAAATTGATCAAGGTATGCGATGAACACGCCAAGCAAAAAAAAAAAAAGAAACACACACACACACAACAATAATGAACGACAAACCTTCAGTGCCCGCAGTGGCCTTGGCACCAAAAATTCGATTATTCTAAGATTATAAATCACATTTAAATTCTATAACATTATTTTCTTACAGAACAAGAAACAGAATAAACCATATCCTTCGTAAGACTTCGCCGTTAAATTTTGTTTAAAAAAACACAGACCTAAGACGTAGCATGAGCATGCAGAGGACATACCGATTCCTTCGTCAACATTCTTTCGAACACTGATTTAACTCTGACGCGACTTCAATCTTTCATGCAAGTCACGACAAAAACTGGACTCGGACAAGCTTTTTCGGGGAAGACTTCGCTGATTTGTGGGACAGGAGGACTTTCTTCAGAAATGAACATTTGAATGATGTAGTCAGAAACTTCTATTATCTCGCTTTCTCTCTTCGTCTTCACACATCTTTCAGCATAAAACTGTGTTCCCGGTGAGAGGAAAATTGCCAGATTCATTCCTCAGCTGGCGAATATTAGGTTAACTTCCACAACTCTAGCTGCTTCTGTACCCACATAAAGGCTTATCCGCAGCTCGTCAAACCACCCTAGACACTGCACAATTCCCCTTCGCTTTCCAAACATTCTAACACATACTATCACATATCTCTTCCATGCCTTACACGTGGCACTTTCGTCTCCCTACCTCCTCCCTGTTAGCACTTCTGAATAATACTTTCTTTCCTCAAACCTATGGCTGTCAATTCTTTTAATAGTACAAGGCGATCTCAGAACATTGTAATCAATCTTTTCACCCATATTACCTCGTTATCACTTCTACACGTCCATATTTCTTCCCGTTTCAGTTCTTCCTGATCCACATATACGATACTAGGATAACATCTCAAAATCTTTAACAACTTGATTTCGTTTGCTTTCATCATCCACACGACAATTCTAAGGTGTAGCCACGGACCGTGGGTGTAGCGTTGGCTCAATAACCCCTCCATACATTTCCAAGTTGGCTTCCTGAGACATTCAAAGATCCCTCATGCACACACACACACACACACACAGTCTACTCCTTTCCTACTTCATCTGTTGTGTGCCTCACTGGTTTTTCTACCTACCATCACCTATTATGCGTAATCCCAGCTATCCATGCGAATCATCCACTTCCATTCTCACTACATCCACATCTCTTCTCGCCAACATTTAAAAATGTCACCAGTTCCTCCAACTTCTGATCTTTGTTCCCAATCAGTACTTAAATATTAGTCATTCAACTCTCCATTCATGCCTCATTTCTTAACCCATTCACTTTGCACAAACATCACAGGTCATATCTTGACCCTTTTGCTCCAGTCCATCCATAAAAGATATTATGCAGCCAAAGGAAAATGAGGCCCTCTTACCTTAAACCCACTTTTACATGAAACCAATGATATTCCAGAGCATATTCTACTTTTAACATAAAAAAGGTTCATCGCTCTCAATAACTATCTTTTTCACCTTACAACTTCAGCACAACAATTCTCATATTACTTCTCTGTTGATTCTGTTGATTGGCTTTTCGATCACAAAGATAAACAACTTAGGGTTCGGTCAGTGCTTAAATGGGCGACAACGTGAGACATGAACCCCTTGAGCATTTATGAGGTTAATTGTAAGGCCAGTTTCTCTTCCTATACATACTTGCATGTACACACACACACACACACACACACACACACAATATATATATAGTTATATTATATATTATATATATATACGGGTATACATTATATATATAAATATTATATATATATATATATATATATATATATATATATAATAATTATATATATATATATATATATATATATATATATATAATAATATATATATATACATATATATATAATATATATATATATATTATATATATAATATATATATAGATATAATAAGTATTATATATATATATATCACATATCTCATCCGTATTAATATATATTACTGGGAGAGAATGCTGGCCTTAAAATTGATGTCATGAATGTTCAAGGGGTTCATGTCTCTAGTCGTCACCCATTCAAGCACTGACCGAACCCATCGCTGTTTAACATAAAAAAGGTAGCTTTTACCAATACTCATGTACCTAATTATAATATCCACCATGCCCTTTTAACCTCTCGGATTCTTCACTTTAAAGATACACTTGTCACTACAAAGCCCGAGATCCAAATCCAAGATACGAAGAAATTCTGACTTCCATAGCAGGTTTCGAGTCCCTTTCCGAGTAACGAGTATCAGGAGGACGCGTTACTCACCTGACCACGAGAATGACAACCATGTCCAATAAGTGCAAAGAATTCTGGAAGCTAAGAGGGCATTATGGTTATTACAGTTAGTCTACACATGCACAAACACACACACACACACACACGCACACACACACATATATATTATTATATATATATATATATATATATCGATATATCTATATATATATGTGTGTGTATATATACATATACATATATATATTTATATATGTATATATATATATATATTATATATATATATATATATATATATATATATATATATATATATATATATATATATATATATATTATCAAAGACAGTTGACAAGTATACAGCAAGTTATCGATAAAGATAACATTTATTGGCCAGGGCGTTTCGTAACCTCATGTTACATCTTTAGGGCTACAAAAGAACAATAAAAAACAAATTAAAGCAAATTGAAAACAACTACTTAAAATTAAAATTACAGTTAAAATTACAGTTAAAACTTATTTACAAACACAGGAGTTAAAAAAAGCACCTGTCATATAGAAAGTTGAAGACTAAGTAAATACAGTATGATCTAGTTTGATAATTAACAATTATGTTTTTCTAAAGAAAGGAGTCCAATGGTTGGTTAATTTTCTGAAGGCCCTTTGCGCAATATCAGATAGTTTATTTTAAAGTTTAGCTTACTGGTGTCAACATTGAAAGGGTGGTTAACTAATTTATGAAAGAGTGATTCAAGTGGCAGAAAAAATCTATTGTAATTTGGTTTGTAACATAATTTGGTTTGTAACATGCTAAGCAGAAGTTCTATTTTTAACTTGGCTTCTCATGTATGTACATACTTTCTAAACGAGAAGAACTTTTACTCTCTTTGGGATTGGACTTCTGCTTACCATGTTACAAACCAAATTGCAATAGATTCTTTCTGCCACTTGAATCACTCTTTCATAGCCTAATTAACCAGCCTTTCAATGCTGACACCAGTAGGCTAAACTTCAAAATAAACTATCTGATATTACGCAAAAGGCCTTCAGAAAATTAATCAACCATTGGACTCATTTCTTGTCTTTGTATTTAAACATAAGCTCGACTTTCCTCCTTCATGCTTTTAATTGCTCACAAAATTCATGTTCTATAATATAACCCTTCAACATCTAACATTAAATTAATAGCGGTCTTCAGGAATATGTGCACCAAACCCAGCCCTATTCCTTTACTCCTGTATTTCTCACACAATTATTTTATAGTAAAAACTTCATTTGTACTGTCTCCTGTCTGTCTAAGCCACAATATTCTTCCCCGAACAATTTTACCACCATCATCTGCCTTACTTTCTTAATCAAAATCCGGGTATGGTGTACTTACTAACGTCTATAAGTTATACATAGTACATTCACCACCTATCCACTTATACAACATAACTTCTACGCCTCTTGCCCAGTCCTTCCGAACGCTTCCTTCCCTCAGCAATACCTCGCACACACACGCAATCCTACACTTAAGGTATGTTACGGCCACACGATTATCACTAAACACTTCAACGTCCTTGTACAAGGCATTTGATATTCTGATACCCTTCCATTTTCGAATCTCGTGAATGGTTACTTACAACTCTATAGTTATATCCACAAGCATTGTCAAATGAACATCATTCAGCTTTACCCATCTATCTTTAACATACTATATCTGTAAAAACGATTGCTTCATGAAAACATGAATGAGAGAGATTTTTATTTCTTTGAATAAAGGAAGGTGAGCAGTTGAGTTTTGGCTGAAAAAGTAAGAGAGGCCAAAGAACAGTGAGGACACTGACAACAAAGAGAGAAGGAGATCAAGTTTCCGTTAAGTAACAGATGCGACAGATGATTGAGAGTAAAGGCGAAACGCTATACTTAGCATATGCGAAAAAGAAAACAAAAAATAGAGCTTAATTTAGAAATGATACTGACCTGGACTGAAGTAACTGCCTCTTTCAGAAACAATTTTTCACAGCCTCCCAATCACACTGTATATTGAATCATAATTCTCATCAGCAGCAAACTAATAATATTAACATCATCAGAAGCAGTTCTGACCTGAACTAAAGTAGCTGATTCTATAAGCACTCATTCTGTCAAGTTTCTTAATTACTATATGGAGTTATACATAATTCTCATCAATAGCAAGAGCGCGTAGAAACAATAATAATGATGTCAGAATCGGTTCTGACGTGTACGGGTGTAAGCGCTTCTATAAGAAAAATCTTGTATTCTCTCCCAGTCACAATGTGCATTGACTCAGAAGTCTTATGAACAAGAAGAACGCGCAGAAAAGATAAAAATGATTTACAGATACAAATGTTGGATTCAAGTAAGGAGGAGGTATATCAGACTTTAGTGAGACTAGGAAGTTATTACAACAGCACAGTATGCGGAATTAATTAAAGGCAAAACTGTGAATGACCATTATAGGGAAAAGAATGAGAATAAGTCAGGAAAGCGAGAGCTCATGGAACACTTGAAGTGAACGAAGAGAACTTTAAAGAGAAAATAATATTTCATAGACTTCAGATAAATAGAAAAACACAGCAAATGAAAAAATGATTTTTCATTTAACAGTTAGTTGCTTTCGTAGTTGTTGGATCCCGACAGGCGAGGAAAGGTACGTGAGATTGACTTACGCATGAATGATTATGAATAACAATCTAGGAATGGGTATGCAGGGGACTCGCTATTTGGATACCGAATCATTTACAAGGCGAAAAAGGAGAGAAAAGAAAAATAGGTGAAATAACAGGACAGGCACACTATTGCATTATCATGGCGCTGTGTAGTTGAGAGACTGAATGTGGTATGCAAGGTACTGTCATTTGTTAGAACGTCCATGTAGAGGTTAGAGGGGTATAAAAATCCACCGTTTCTTTTAGAAGCAACGGAGACCGAACGTATGAATAAGAATTTTATCCTCGTAAAAGGGGCAAACTGGAATGTCGTACCAAAGAGAGAAGCACGGCGCATAAATACTAAAATGTCATCTTGACTCAAGTCATAAAACGAAACAGTATTGGGGGAAGTTTCGGGATAAAAGAAAATTTGTTAGAAAAACATATTTTCAAAGAGGATACTGTAGAAAGTATGAAGGATATACAGAGAAGTTCACTGTGAAAAAAAGGCCATCGAGGGCATGAAGAGTAGAGAGGCTGGTCTACAGAACGCACCTCAGAAAGGCCTTACTTCATTATGTCTTTTTATAACTCGATGACACACGAGTGGTGTCGGTGTAAGTTTTGGTATGCGGGATGCAACAAAAGAAATGCAACACGGTTGATGCATGAAAATATTTTAACATTAAATAAAGTTACAGACGCTTTGTTTGTATGGTTTGTTTGTATGGTGTTTTTACGTTGCATGGAACCAGTGGTTATTCAGCAACGGGACCAATGGCTTTACTACGTGACTTCCGAACCACGTCGAGAGTGAACTTCTATCATCAGAAATACACTTCTCTAACTTCAGTGGAATGTTTTGCCAAAGGAAATCGCAGGACTCCAAGGCAAGAAGAAAGATGAGCCTCAACGACGATAATGGTTGGTTTAGAACTTTAATGCAGCGCCCTTAGGCAAGTGCGGACCCTTGCGTATAGGAGGCGCCAAGGGTGGTCAATTGAGTGTTGCGGCGCATAGGAGGCCTAGCGTGAACTACTGGACTTGCTAAATTACTGATAAATGGAAGTACACGTAGTGTAAAACGTTGGAAAGGCGCGAAATGAAGAAATACAAAAGCTTCATGAAAATGGGCCGGTAATTTCCACGAGGCACGAAAACTCCCCTTAATTACAAGACGACGGGTACCTAATATCTTGGAATAGGGGCCGGTACTGAACGGTCTGTGGACGAGTGCCTCAGTGTCATAAAAGTTAATGATAAGAGTGACAACTGTCGGCCAAGAGGTTGTTCAGCGTGCTACAAAAAGTTTCAGGCTATAACTTCCACAGTGCTCATTATAACAATTCAGTTATAATGGTTATTATGAGCGGTCGCCTTCGTAAATTCCCGCAAATTAATCATAAGAAGATATGACTGCTATATTAAGGAAGGAAGTTTCCAGCATTACTTGGAAAGCATAACAGGATTGATAATCCATGTCATCAAAAACTTCCTAATATATTCAAATGTGCAATTACGTGAAGGGCTAATTACTCGTATCATCGAACATTTTACTTAATTCCGTCTTCGTCAGACCGTATACGTCGTATACTCTGTTGCCGTCGGTGGACCTCATGCAGTGCACTGTAGGCATTACTTAAGGTTCTTTGCAGCGTGCCTTCGGCTCTTAGCTGCAACCACTTTCGTTCCTTTTACTGTACCTCCGTTCATATTCTCTTCTTCTTACTTCCACCCTCTCCTAAAACTTGATTTATAGTGCAACTGCTTAGAGCTCTGTTTTCCTCCTGTTACACCTTTAAACCTTTTACTGTCCATTTCCATTTCAGCGCTGAATGATCTCATAGGTCATTCGCCTTATCTTTATCACCAGCTACTATTGACCATAATAGTAACAGAGAAGAGTCAAAATAATATGAACATATTCAGAACTGACGTTGTCGAATGGTTAACACAGACGGTGTCAGAAACGTACAGACACAAGCCCTGTGCAATGGCGTGTGAACGCAGTTTGCCAGAGACAAGTGACCGAAAAAGCGCGACGGTTTCTATACAGACCATACATACTATACTCGTACGTGCACAAGGAAAATTGTCTAAGGGCAGGAAGTCATGTGGTCCCATGTATATTTCATTGGCGCTTTTGGTCACGTCTCTCTTCCGTTTTCATTTGGCCCGTTCATGTCGTGACGACTGACACGCATTGCGATCATCACGGAAAATCCACTTATACTAAGTTCTACTCTAGTTTTCACGCTATCTTAATAATACATAAGTTAGACTTACGCAGGAATTTTGGAGGCAACTCTGGATACTCGCCGAGCTACAAGTATATTATTGCACACACACAAAATAAAATTCTAAAAAGGCAGCAAACGTCGCAACAGTGGCAGGGAGAAGGTCAGGGGCAAATTTAGGGTGTGGGGGGGGGCTAGGCCGGTGACCATAGGGGGTCCTCTCATTTATGGGCAAGCAAAGAGGGCCCTTACGGCAGCCAGTGGTGGGGGGGGGGGATTGCTAGGTTTCGGGGATATATTTTCTTAGCATCTCTTGATTGTTGTTATCATTATTACTATACTATCATGATTATTTAACTATTATTATTATTTTTGTTTTCTTTTATTTTATTTATTTATTTATTATTTTTTTTGCTGAGGTGAAGACCCTCACAGCCGCGGGGCCCTAGGCCATGGCCTGCTCGTACCCCCCGCCCCTAAATCTGCCACTGGAGAAAGAGCAGTATTAGCTGTCATCGAGGGATAAGTTGCTTCTTTGCCTCTTTTTTGCGTTTTACTTTATTTATTTATTTATTTTTTTTTTTTTGTAAACGCACGCCATCCTGCGATCGCTCGAGATTTGCACACACTTGTATCTGGCTTCATCGACATAAATCTAAGCCAGTTACCCATCGTCACGAAAGAATTTGCTGGTCGGGGGACGTTCTTCGATTGAAAAGAAGAAAAAAACTGTCTTGGAAGTTCTCACATCGGTATGTCTTGGACATAAACCCCTTTTTACCTTTTCTCTTCCTCTTTATTTATTCTATTTATTATCCATCATTAGCGTTTATGGGCAACTCGTCTTCTTAAATTCATCTAGATTATGTTAGTGCTCTTCATAAGCGAAAACACATTTTAATGGGATGATTAGAAAAGCTACACGTGAATACGAAAAGACGTACCTGCTAGTATATCTATCTATCTATACACACCCACACACACACACACACACACACACCACACACACACACATATATATATATATATATATATATATATATATATATATATATATATATATATATATATATATATATATATATATATATATATATATATATATATATATATATATATATATATATATATATATATATATATATCGAGCTACAATGTCCTTTAATATCTAATTCGCTCTACCTCGGAATTAATATATTTTCATATATGCTTAACCGAAGGGGAATTTTTTCTCGATAATAGATTTGCCTGGACCAGGGCGCGAACCTATGGATCCTTTCAAACCCAGGAACGTCAGTGAAGCTTTACCTACTACACTCTCGCGGTGGTGTAGTAGGTAAAGCTTCACTGACGTTCCTGGGTTTGAAAGGATCCATAGGTTCGCGCCCTGGTCCAGGCAAATCTATTATCGAGAAAAAATTCCCCTTCGGTTAAGCATATATGAAAATATATTAATTCCGAGGTAGAGCGAATTAGATATTAAAGGACATTGTAGCTCGATATATGTATATGAATCACGGAAATGTGATATGACTTATATATATATATATATATATATATATGTGTGTGTGTGTGTGTGTGTGTGTGTGTGTGTATTTTATCGTTCATTTCTCCGCCACTTTTACATTTGCTCACATTTACTTCGAAGTTTCTCTTATTAGCTACACTTTCCAACTCTTATTATTCTAACAATTTCTCTTCAAAATCCCTGATCAACAGTCGCATCTGTAAACATTAACTGTTCTACACTTCTTTTACGACCCTCTTTTTTTTTTTTTTTTTTTTTTTTTTTTTTAATCCCATCTACTGGTGCGTACGTATACTATATGGGCATGATATCACCAAGTTCATTGCATTAACCATGACTCTTGTGTGTGTGCGTGTGTAATGGTTATGCAACGAACTTTCTGATTTCGTGCCTATATAGTAGGCTACTCTCACTTGTAAATGCACAATTAGGGAGACCAAAACATTTACTCTTATTTTTGTTTCATCCATTTCACCTTGTGACCTCCTGTAATGGGTTCACTATCGGAAATATAAACACGATCTCGGTCTATGCCGGTGACTATTAATATATAATGTGAAGCACGTAAATGCTTGAGATACAGAGAGAAAGGGTTAAAGCTCTTGTGACTGGCGTGCTGCTCTGAAAGTACTTACTCGAGTTAGGTTCATTTTCACATACTCAGATGATGTTATGGAACTTGAATATGGTTTTGACCAAAATCACTTGGATAAGCCACACCCTCTAAAATCAATATTCTCTAATGACGATAAATAACATTGCCCACTTTCGATCGTTATATATCCACACACACATATATATAATTGTAATAGCCACAATGCCCTTTTAACTTCTCGAATTCCTGGTGCTTTTTGGATACGACATTGTGGCCATTACAATTACATACGTATCTGGTATAAAGTGCCCAGTAAATTCTATATATAAATTTCAGCCTAAAAACCAATAAAAACGATTGCTCACTTTGGCTACGATAGTGAAGACTGGTCCAGCTCTAATAAATATATCTGATTTCGATAAGTAAATTTATGTACGAGAGGCGACAGACTTTTTAATCCTTCTCGTGGTTCAGGTTGGCAACTTAACCTCGTTGTGATGATGGGATGAGGATACGTTTCCCGCTACCGGACAACGTAATTGCTTCACATTTCTTGCACTTGGATCCAAGTCTTTGTAGTGACAAGCGTTTCCAAAAAAACACGAAGAATTTGAGAAGTTAAAAGGGCGCTATGGCTATTACAATTATATATGTATCTGGTAAAATGTGACCATTAGATCTCTCTCTCTCTCTTCTCTCTCTCTCTCTCTCTCTCTCTCTCTCTATATATATATATATATATATATATATAGTATGTATATACATATACGTATGTATGCATATATATACACATATACGTACGTACGTGTGTATGTATATATGTATATATATATATATATATATATATATATATATATATATATATATAATCATACTGGTTCCTATTTACCAGACATATATCAAATTGTGATAACATGCATGTCCGGTTATCAGTAAATATACCGAAACACACTTGTGCCCTTACGACCACATTTATACAGCTATTTTCCTTAACTAGAAATTGTTCCTTTCAATATTTTGGTTCGCCAGTGAAAAGGAATCCACACCATCGCTTATAGTAACACCCTAGAATGGCTTGTCTTCTGTAGAGACGGTAGTGATATAGTACATGAACAATTGATAAAATAGAGTGCACCTATTTCCCCGAAATAGCAGCCCAACCAGTCATCATGTGTCCTCGCTGCCGTAAGTAAAGTGGAGCACAATAACTTCACCGACCGATCATTCAATGGGGCAAAACCCCATTTGCTCCGGCACGTTCGGTATCTTTATGATGCAGTCAACGGAAATTGACAGCGACACTACAGAAATTCTGATGTGTATTTTTTTTATTTTTATAGAATTGGTGTTATACATTATGAGGACTTTTTCTTGTACCTTTTTCTGTTTTCTACGTGACGATAGATTGCACGGGATATCCGATAACCTTAATTACCTCTATGCCGACAAAAAAGGGAGGGGCAAAACGTCCGGTGTCACCACCCGGGTAATAGACTACCTCTTAAGGATGGAGGTTTATGTTTGTTTTGCTTGTATGGTGTTTTGACGTTGCATGGAACCAGTGGTTATTCAGCAACGGGACCAACGGCTTTACGTGACTCCCGAACCACGTCGAGACTGAACTTCTATCACCAGAAATACACATCTCTCACTCCTCAATGGAATGGCCGAGAATCGAACCCGCGACCACCGAGTTGAGAAGAGAACACCAAACCAACCACGCCACTGAGGCGCTTGGAGGTTTATGAGTCAAGGAAAACGGAAGCAATCAAAGGGAAAATTTGTTGATATTTAGGGATATTCAAACAAACAAATCATAACATTCTCGACATTATCAAAGTCTTACATTGTAGCCCATTGCAAGGTAAAGAGAGGAGCTCTTCTATTTACCTTGGCTAATTGTATGAAGGGAATTGGGCAAAACGTGTCCGTATTTGTACCTCATATCAAAATCATACTATTTTAGACCATTTTGTAATTACATGCAAACATTTCATGACATTTTGGAAAATAATTAAATCGACTTTGTCTGCCCCATATATTTATTCCATAAAGGGTTCATGTTACTGATAAGAGTAATTGAAGCAGTGTTGACCATAGCATCGAACTGTTTCGGTCATGGAAGATTTTTTCTTTTTTTTCGAAATGATTATCAGCCTCTTAATCAAATCTCACGTCTTGCACTTTCAAGACATTTTACTCCAAGCTTGTGGCTGCACTTGTTTGTTTGTATGGTGCTTTTACGTTGCATGCACTTAGTATTGAGCTTAATAACTACCAACGCTACATAGACCACATTCATGTTTGTAACCCGGCGTTATAAATTCCGATGTCCGTGACTAAAATATATTAGGGCTCTTTTAATTCATTGAATAAATATTTGTTATCGCTCCCAAGGTTTTTCTATTTGTTTAAGAATTAGGGAACAATGCCATTCTACACAGACCGCTGTGATTACATGGCGTCCTCATAGAAAATTCCTACTGCCACATTCATCACGTAACTCGGGGCCTCTCACGTTGCTATTATCAATTCTTGGTGATCGATAAAACAATCCACGGGTCCGTAAATTCAGAGGGACAAGGGGAGTCACTCTTTTATACTGCATATCAAACTTACGTAATATTTATTCTTTATAGTCATCTTATTTTTCATCATCTTCATTGCTTTACAATCTTTATGATATACATATAATCACAAGAAAATGTTTCTACAGTGACGAACAGACTTTGATTTTCTTGTCTCATAGTGTGCGCCATCAGGGTTCTATCAACGCATTATTATTTATCATTGGTATTGCAGTCGTGTGATAATAGGAAATATTTAAGTTTGACATCATTATTATCAATGAATAATATAAATTTTTTGGTGCAAGCCTAGGGTTGGATGAAGGATCCAAGACTCCGAGAATGGGGGGTTGGTATAAAAAATTTTGGAGACGGGCTATCTACCACTGACATCAAAAGTTAACCCCCCAACTGCACGTATATACGTAATGGCAGCCGCTTCGAGCCTGTAAACAAGAAAGAAGTAGGCAAACTCTTAACATGATCGTGAAAGCTGTTTATGTTCTTGTGGAGTAAAGGCTATTTTCCAGAAGAAACATTGCTAATCAAAATCTTTAGAAGCGTTATGGGGAAACTTGGACCTCAGTAGAAAAATGCTGCTTTATTTTTTTTTTACGGTTGGGTCCAACTACCCTTAAATTATACCACCCGATTTCTCACTGTACACGGTTCTTTGCCTTTATTTGCTCACACGTTCGACTTATTAAACTGGCACCGCAACATTATGGTTATCAACGCCTTACCTTTTATTTCATGCAAAGGTCAAAGGCTATAATTAATCAAGAAAATAGGAACGGGAAGAGAGTTCCAAGGCTTGACCGTAAATAGAAAGCAGCAACCATGGAGCCGCGCATTCCTAGAATGACCGATTTCCACGAAAGGGAACTACATTTCTTAGAACCCCGGAAACGGTAACCGAGCTGGGGTTTGAGTCAAATGTGGGACAGATTCAGTGATGAATTTGTCGGATAAACGACACTCGAATAAATCTCCATTAGAATTGATTCATGGAAGTTTCAATAAAGCAGTGATTCAGTTTAATGGCAAGAATTACTCGGGAACCTTAACCGCCATTAATCCTCAATTCTAATTTTACTTGCAGTAAAGGTGGTTGCTGTTTGAAGCGTTGTTCTTTCTTTGTTAAGCAGAAGAACATTAACAAGTCTCCCAGTTCTCGTTGATTAAGAAGGTACATTTCGTGCCATGTTCCACACGTATTCATGAGTTTTTTTTAATGTTATTTTTTATTTATTTAACCATTTTCTCAACATTTCAACTAATCCCTTAAAAAATGACCAAAACTAATATTAATTTTTGTCACCGTTAACTTTCTCAAGGATTATTAGATAAAGTAAATTTCCAACATAAAAACACTTACAAGTGTCTGCTCCTGTATTCATAAATACTCTAAACTCAGAGATCAGGTGAAAAGCATCCACATTTCCGTCTGTGTTTTTTCGCGCTGTGAGAGTGAGTATGCAGCGCGGAATTTTTAGAGCCTGAAACTGACAAGATTTATAGCATTACTTTCGATTTACGATATCCATATTCCTTCACCGACAAATCTTCCAAGATGGCTGGTATAGTTTTGTCTCGTTCAAAAAAAAAAAAAAAAAACTCGTAGGTCACACAAATTAACAATTTTCCCATTCAGTTACAAAACTATATCATAATAAATATGATTTCTGGTCTTTATTTAGTGTACCTCGTGGATGAGTAACCATTACAAGACAGTACTCAGTACCTAATTTTTTTTTCTGTGATTCTTCGCAAACACATTGGCCCCCAGCGCTGTGTGATGCGAAGGATATCTGTGGAATTCTGCCGCTCTTGTTTTTCCTGCGCTTTTTCTTCTACAAATCTGCACTTTTCCACAAACCCTTGTCGCAGCTCTTGCCCAATGAGGTCATGGTCTTGCAACTCTTCTGGTGCCGCCAAGAAGAACCTGGCTGACACTGTCACATATTATATTCTCGCAGGGGGTTGTACAAAGCACACGTGCAAGCATTCCCCATCTCCCGTTCATCAGTAACTCATCTGCATGTGGAACTTCCTTAATTTCCTCATTCTCTCTCTCTCTCTCTCTCTCTCTCTGTACACACACACAAACACACACACACACACACGACACACACACACACACACACACACACACACACACACACATATATATATATATATATATATGCAATATAAAAACACTGTATCGTGCTTCTAAGAAATAAATAGAGGGATCCACAGTAATATCCTTGTTTATCTAAATATAATATGTTTATTATATCTAGATAAACAAGGATATTAGTGATCAAGTCCACAGGAGGATGGACGAAAGCTTTAAGCTTTGTATAAACATATTATCTAGATAAACAAGGATATTACTGTGGATCCCTCTATTTATATATATATATATATATATATATATATATATATATATATATATATATATATATATCTGTTACAACAAAATTCCATCTAATAAAAAGAGCCCGCAAAAGTGCCAAAATATAGAAAGTCAGTATTATATTTCAGAGACTGCTGTCCCTGTCTTCAGGTAGGTAATATATGAGAAAAGTTACAGAATAGATGGTATATATACCAAGAAATCCATCCACAGGTAGCTGTTCAACTAGGTAATCCCAGCTGATAATTTCCCTTTAATCTTTTTAAGCATTGGTTGAAGGGAGATTTTATCTATGATATAAATTATAAGTGACAAATTCCAGCTTATTCTGTGGTTATGGTTATTTATATGGTTAAAAATAGCCGAACTCTGTTGTCCATACCTAACTGACCGTTTATGTTATATTCTCTGGGGAAGTGATTTTCCTGTAAAACCGATGTAAGATTGGTCACAGTCCAGTCATGGGATTTTGTATACACCTGTCTTTGGGATTGGCTTTTGTTGGATGGTAATCATGGATTTGCCTTTACCTACCCAAATACCCTAGCCAAATCCCTGATTAACGTCAAACAAAAGCAAGTCCCCCAAAGACGCAGGAGTATACAAAATCACATGTCTGGACTGTGACCAATCTTACATCGGTTTTACAGAAAAATCACTTCCCCACAGATTAATACAACATAAACAGTCAGTTAGGTATGGACAACAGAGCCCAGCTATTTTTAACCATGTAAGTAACCATAACTACAGAATAAACTGGAATTTGTCACATATAATTTATAGCAGTAAATGTCGGTAAAAAAGCCAGATGACATAGTCAGCCTTGATTAAACAAAAACAGGTAATGAACATCTCAAAGAACACCTGGGATTCAGATATCATAGATAAAATCTTCCCTCAACTAACACTTAAAAAGATTAAAGAGAAATTTTCAGCCAGGGTGACCTAGTTAAATGGCTACCTGTGGATGGATCTCCTAGTATAAACACTGCCTTTTCTGTAACTTTTCTCATTCATTACCTACCTGAAGCAGTCTCTGAAATATAGCACTTACTTTCTATATTCTGGCCTTTTTATGGGTTCCTTTTATTATTGTATATATACTATATATATATATATATATATATATATATATATATATATATATATATATATATATATAAGCTGGAAAAATCTGTATGAATGCTATACAAATCCACATTTCTTGACTGATTATGGTGAGATTTTAAATATAAGTCAATATGAAACCAAGGAACGTCATGGTGAAAACAGAATTAAAATTGGACCCGTGGGGGTTGTGGGAAGAGGTGAAATGTAAAAATTACCAAAAACAACACATATTAGTATCTTATCCATAGTTTTTGAGGTCGCTGAAAAAATAGTGACATTCTCGATACCTTTCAAGTCCAAGCTCAGCCCTGATGGGCAGTGTGGGTGGGTGGGGTGGGGGGGGGCTGCTGTAAAAGGGTGGGAAGGGGGTGACAAGTAAAATTAACTTAAAACAACATGTATTAGTGTCTAATCCATAGTTTTTAAGGCCACTGAGATGAATAGTGACACCCCTTATGCCATCTTAGTTCAGCCCCAACAGAGAGAGGGCGGGTGAGAAGGGGTGCGAAGTGGGTGACATGTAAAAGTAACCAAGAAAGAGAGATATTAACATCTAATCCATAGTTTTGCAGGTTGCTGAGATGAAAGTGACATTTCCGATGCCCCTTGAGTCCAACTTCAACTGTGATAAGAAGGCAGGTGAAAAGGGGTAAACAATAAAATAAAACATGACAGATATTAGTGCCTAATCCATGGTTTTTGAGGTCACTGGGACGAACAGACACTCCCGATACCCATCAAGTACAAGTTCAGCCCCAATAGGAATGGGGGTTGAGAAGTGGTGAAATATCAAACGTCAAAAATACTGGACAATGCAGCTGACGCAACTATCTTAACAGGGAAGGGAGAGAGTGAGAAAGAAAGAGAGTAAGAGGGAAAGGAAGTGAGAGGGAGAGAGAGTAGAGGGGGTCTGGGAGGAGAGAGAGAGTTTATCGGTTGTCTTCAGAGTTTTCTCTCAGACAGCCCCGAGTTGGTCAGCTAGTATTATAATACATAATTGTGCACTTGTACATTCTTATATGCATGCATGTTAGATATGTATCTGGTAAAAAGTGATCAGTGGATTCTATATATACATAAATGCATATATATCGATGTGTAATTTTTCTTAAAAAGTGCTTGAATAACAAAGATACAAATCAACCCTGGGCTCCGAGGAAAATTACAGAAATTGTGACTGTTATTCTTATTTGAAATGAAGCTGGCTTAGTGTCACCTAATAGGGCAGCCTGTAAGAGTAATTCGATGGTATGAAAGAGATAAATGTCCACAAATAAGAATGGGAGTTATATAAATGGTGTGAAAGTGAAAACAATGGTCAGGGTGAAAAGGAAAATTCCACAGATAAAGCTTCAGGGGCTTGTCATTATTAATTTAAAAACTACAGCAGAGAGCCCTGGTGAATCTTAGATAGCTCAGTATGCAATACTAACAAATGTTATCTATCGAGAAAAAGCCGAGAATTGAAATAATCTACGGAGTTATGCCTTATTCCATTTACTCGAGAAAGTCGCATTAGGCGTCGAGATTTGCAGGTAAGGGATTGATGGAAGAAAAATTGAGTTCTTCACCTCGGCAGATGGGAAGACGTGCAGATGTGCCATTGCTTGTGTCTCTCTAGGAGATCTATGAGCTGTCAGTATACGTTTTTAATGACTCTTGGTGAGTGCTTGCCCCTTAATGCAAGACAGCTATAGTTGAAAGAATCGGTCATTAGATGTAAGGCGCCTGGATACATAGTAGTAAGTGAAACAGAGCAACTATCAGTCAAACCTGAATTCGACAAGCATATGTTCGACATCCAGCCGAATTGCTAGCATCAATGAAAACTTATCACAAATTGCCAAAAGAAAGCTTGAAATGGTCACAGGAACTACATATACTTCCCCCTTTTTTCTTGTCAGGTGCGGGAAGGGATAGAGATAGGATTAGGATGAGCACATTTTGAAGGAGGTTTTGTGGTTAGAGGTAAGGGGGTGGGGTTAGGGATGTGGTGGAGGAGGAGGAGGTGTATGTGTTGGCTGTAGGTTTTACGGCCTCTAACGAGGAACGTGTGCTACTTTTACGGGTTGTTCTGTTGTTTCTGCCGTGTTTCTTGATAAGACGCCTAATTCTGGGTTACAGGTAAAGGTTCCAGTGTTGGCCTTTATATTTTAGTCTTGTCTTTAATTGTGCAATGTGAGTCAGACTAACACTGCATCTTTCGATCCATGCCTGATGTGGATGGGGCACTTAAAGAGTAGCAGGTTCCCCTTTCTTAAATTATTCAAGTCATTATTTTGGCCTTATGTCTCTTGTTATGATTGCACTAATAGTGGGACCTCAGCAACAATTCCTGAGGTGAACACAACGCTGGCAAGGGCAGCGCCTAAGGTTTCCTGGTGTATCCTCCCCAGTGAAGACATGCCCCCATATTCAAAGCCATACTTGGCTTGGAATAGGTCTTCTAAAGGTGACAAGGAGTTTCCGTGACGGTGCCTTATGCCTAGTTTCACATCTCCAACGTTGGCGATGTTTGGGAGTGCCAACAGAGGGTCCAAAGGAAGCTTAATTGGGTAGGAACGGATAATTGCCTTGAAGAGTTTATCATTCGGGTTTCATAGAAGAAAATCTATTTTTCCTCATTACAGCAAATTCTCCTCGATCATTCAGTCTTTCAGTGATGTTAATAATGGTGCTCCTCTTCTAAAAAGCGACTATGCAGCACATGAGGTCCGTCCTTCGGATCGTAGTGCTGGAAATGTCGGTAGAGAAGGGTATTCCTCAGTGTCAGAAACTGGAGGGCGGGGTAGGGATGATGGTTGAAAGGTAGTAAGGGTGAGGAGGAGGAAGGGATGAGAACATTGGAGGACGATGAAGGGAAGAATGAGCAGAAGAGAAGGGAAAGAATGGCAGGAGGATTGAGCTGGCGTTGCTTGTTGTTTCCAGGGCTTTTCTTTGATGGTGGAGGGTAGTCTTCGTTGGTATAGTAAATAACCTGCAAGTGCCGATCTCTTTCCAGAACTAATCATGGTCTCGCAAATAATTATAAAATACTCCACAAATAATTATAAAATATTCCACCACTTCCAACTGTCAAAGAATATACATGCAAACAGCAGTACAATGGCGAATGCTGAAATGTGCAAAACAGCCGTAGACGTAACCACTGACCATGGAGGCTCTTATTACATATACATAATAAAAAGACAGATTTGGTATACGGGCAAAATCTATATGGGGTCAAAAGGTATCGAGATTGAACCGGTTTGGAGTTTTCTTCTAGAATGTGCTGCTCGTGATAGGAGATGGATTACAGTTCTCAACTCAGGACCCTGGAATACAGAGATGGCCTGGGAGTTAATTAGCGTTAGTTATCTGTATTTTTTAATTTTTCTTATTTGTTTAATAGTCTGTTTGACTGGATTATCTTTCTATCTTGTGAGAAGGGCAGTGAAGGCCAGACATCGTAAACAAAACCTCCCAGAATCTTCACATTTTAAAGATAAACCAGGCGAACCGACCACCAAATAACCACCGCTAATTAACTCTCAGTTCAACTCCGTAATCCAGTCAGATTTGTAATCCATCTGTCATTAAGAACAGGACACAAACAATCTCCTGGAAGTAAACAAGTCCGGTAGTAATACATTCATGAATCCATATCGATTGAGTGTAGAGACCTTTTGATTCCAAAGAATGTCCCTGCAGCCCTTTCTCTTCTCTCATTTTCCTTCTGGGCGAGGAGGACCGGCGCTTACTAAATACAGAGCTTTATCCTTATTAATCTATTTGCCTTTATGGGCCTATTTAAGGAAAATATTAAACTGTTAAATTACAGAAATCACAAAATGCGAATGTATACATGTAAACTGGCCTGCGCATACATGCATTCATACTCATCCAAATATACACAAATTAATGATTTGCATTTACACTTAAAGCATATTTTATACATACAGCTTTATATGTAGACATACCCACTTGTGTGAATGCATATATGGATATACTGATATACAAATTAATGCAATTACACCCGAAATGTTCATAGCTACGATTGATACATTGCAAAAAAAAAAAAAAAAAAAAAAAAAGAAAAAGAAAGAAAGTTTTAAAGAGTTCAGGCATGAAAACAGAAAAGTAACGTGGTGCACGAGTAGGAAGAGCCAGAAGAGGCAATCAAGGTATAATCAATGGTTGCTGATGGTGGTGGCTTTTTGTGCAACAAAAGAAAGTCTGTCCTCATCGACCTTTAAGTCCAGCAATACTTAGGATAGAAAAAATAGCCACACAGATAACTCGATCGTTTAGTTGGTATCATTCGTTGAATTTCTGTTACCTGAAGAAACCAAAAACAATTACGTATGTCGTGCTTCTTACCAATGTTTTTATACTCCGTAGCGGGGTAGCGCCATCACTGCACCTCAGACGGTGCACTGTAGGCATTACTTAAGGTTCTTTGCAGCGTCCCTTCGGCACCTAACTGTAACCCCTTTCGTTCCTATTACTGTACTTCCTTTCATATTCTCTTTCTTCCATCTTACTTTCCACCCTCTCGTAACAATTGATTCATAGTGCAACTGTCAGGTTTTTCTCTTGTTACACCTTTCAAACTTTCCTACCATCAGTACCTACCCCTTTCAGCGATGAATGACCTCTTGGGTCCCAGTGCTTGGCCATGGCATAAATCTTGTATTCTATTCTAATATTGTTGTAAAGGACCTCTTTACCTTCGTGATCAAGCGGACTGAAATTTGCAAGCAGCCACTAAAATGAAGAAGTGATCGCAAGTGTCGGTAAAGACATCTTCGGTTATCTTATCAGCTATTTCATTGCAATTCAGCTTTGGACTACTACCAAGTAATGATGTTATCTGGACTACTACCAAGTAATTATCTCGGCTAAATGCTGAATTCATTACAGAAAATACTGCTGAAGTCTTGAAATTGGGACTGTGGGAAGGACAGTACCAGTAATAAAATAAAAGAACTGTTCACAGTATTACTACATGATAGGTAATCGTTTTACAAATGAAGATATTTTCTAAAGTTGAGCCTACAGAAGAATGAGATATTAATAAGGATATAAAAATATATTGAGAGAATTATACAAAATGTTGAAAGATGGAATGAAGAAATAAGGTCAGGGGTTTGTTGAAGAATTCCTCTCGACGTCACTATTTTAATACAAGGCCATTTAAGCCTCTGACTTGGAATTGGGTCGTTCTAACAGGCGGCTTTGCTTCTCGAAGTACTGGAAGGCACCAGATTCCCGAGAGAAAAGAATTCAACGGAGTCTTTGATATCCCTCTTTCATTAAAAACAGGATCTTACGATTTTAAGCATTATTATAAGAAAACTATTTCGAGTGAAAGAAAAGCTTCATCATCTAAAAGTTAAGAAAAAATAGCATTGCACTCGTGCAGGAACCGTAAAATAAATGTCGTACAATCGTCAAATATTTTTATATAATGAAACTTTTGACACTACCTTGTTCTGTTCTTATGATTTTCTACATAAAAAGAAAACTAACGATGAACGTAAACACTGTGGGGAGGGGGGAAGGTAGCCTATGCGTCTTCCTTCAGAGGGATTTACTCTCGTAATGTGAAATGGTGGTCTCATAAAAGATTATCTTCACTTTCCGCTGTTACAAAAATCCTGTTCAAGAACAACAAGAAATTCCTTTCCCACTTGAAAAAATTGACGCTAAACTACAGTCGATGACGGTGTCGTGCTCGGCCCTAATCTGTTAGTCTCACATAGACATTTAATGATAGTCGCAAATCACATCAAGTGATGATAAAGTATGTTTGGTTGCTAAGTCACCAGCAACGTTAACAAAATTGGTGTGCAAATTATCTGTGAGGCTCATTTCAGAATTCTCATTATTACTATCGCTGCATATATTTATCATTAACATTATATGGCATTTTTTGGTATATTAAAAAATGCCTTTCAAAACACAAATAGGAATATAGAGATATTTATTAAATTAGAATTTAGCATTCATATCTAAACAAGTCAATCGCCATATCGTTGTTTTTGGGTTCTTGAGGAGGAAACTTGCCAAGGGCTGCTTTAGCACTGGAGACCTTTGCACTCAGAGGTTCCTTCGTTCTTTTTCCTCTCCACTTTACTCTAGGCTCGTGTTTTTACTTAATTAATTTCAAAGTCATAGTTTAGCTCCAGCGTGTCCACGGTCTATCTGGACCGTGAGCGTCTCTAGCCTGGTCTGTCATTATTATTACTTCATCATCTCTTGTACTGAATTCATTTAGTACTATATATTTCTTTCTAGCCTCCAATCAGTGAATCTCAGCCTTCGTAATCTCCTTTTTATCTTCTATACTCATTTCTCTTTCTAAGATTTCTCGTAATCTCCTTTTTATCTTCTATACTCATTTCTCTTTCTAAGATTTCTCGTAATCTCCTTTTTATCTTCTATACTCATTTCTCTTTCTAAGATTTCTCGTAATCTCCTTTTTGTCTTCTATACTCATTCTCTTTCTAAGATTTCTCGTAATCTCCTTTTTTATCTTTCTTATACTCTTCCCTCTGTTCTAAGATTTCCTTTCTCGTTATCTCCTTTTTATCTTCTATCTCTTCTCTAGGGGGGGGGGGGATTTCTAAGATTTCCTTTTTGAGCTCTTGCTTTATATACCTACTGTTTTAATTGTTCCACATTAATTCAGTGCTTCCTACGTATATTTTATCCCACTTTCTCTACCAATCATTTTATGGTTTCCGTATCTGGTCCTCTGCCTCCTTCGCTACCTTTTACTATGATATCTCCTGTATGACATTGTGGAAAAGCATCAGTTTCTTGTGTTTTAGCCTTTATTCGGCAAGTCATGTACCTGTTTCAGCTATTAGCCCCAAAACTGGGCAGTTGCCGGTTTTTCCAGCGTTCCTCTCATGATTCTACGGCAATTATTTAACTTTATAAAAATTACTGTTCTTACTGAATGTAGGATTTTCATATAATTCGTTGTATGTATTTTCGTCACTCAAAACTATTAATTTTTCTGCAAAATCACTTCTTATTTAGAATTAATGGTGATCAGATTTGTCAACTTTTGTACTGTGCAAGCTTTTATCACCTTTCAGTACATTAGTGGCTCGTCGATTCTTTTGGGAAATTTGGGGTGTCGGTTTTTCTTATTCGTGTAAATAGTTCCCTTCCTTATTTTCATGTTTTTCAGATCTTGATATACATTTTACTCGTGTCTCACAGCAATAATCTCGTCGTAGGGTATCTTTCCATTCGTGTGGTACTGATGAAGAATCGAAGTGTGTTCTTTTTCTCGTTTCCATTTTCTTGGTGATGATGTGCTTTAGTAACATACTCCGCTGAACATCATTAAAATATCGATTATCTCTTGTCTATGGGAATTTATTACCATTGATCTTTGGAATTACTTGTTCATCCCAACATTCACAAAGAACCCGCAGGTTTTGTCCGTATGGGTCTCATTGAGGAAGTTGGCAGATTCTTCAACGATATATTTGATCATACATAAATTATACAACTGTATAAGTTATATATAAGCTACCTTCGCATGACGTACTATACTACCAGACGTAGGTGACCTCTACCACATGCAGAAATGAAATATACAAGTTCAACAGGAAAATTTGACACAGGGTATAAATCCTGACAGGTTTCGTCTTAATGAATCATTTTTCCAACCATGTGTATGTTTGTTTGTGCTAATACCCTAGCATGATGCAGATTCCGAACACTATGCATACATACATATACAAAGGTATAATCCATGAAGGAAAGATAAACACTGGAGTAGCTCCAAGATCTTTCAATTCACATCCTTTACATAGCAGACCGACTGACATACATGAGAAACTGAGATGACAAGGAAGGGTCGTATAAGTGACAGATAGGGATTATAATATTAGTACCTAGAATCCAACACACCTGGAGAATGAGTAACCTTCCCAAACAACCATAAACATGGGTGCATCTTAAATTGTACCCTTGTGTATGCTTGTTTGGGAAGGTTATTCATTCTCCAGGTGTGTTGGATTTTGGGTACAAATCTCCTTATAATCCCTATCTGTCACTTATACGACCCTTCCTTGTCATCTCAGTTTCTCATGCATGTCAGTTGGTCTGCTATGTAAAGGATGTGAATTGAAAGATCTTGCAGCTACTCCAGTGTTTATCTTTCCTTCGTTGATTATACCTTTATTTATGCATTTATCACGTTCCAAACTTTCATGATTCAGTTATACATACATATACACAAACACACACACACATATATATATATATATGTTATATATATATATATATATATATATATATATATATATATATATATATATATATATATAAGATCACCAAGGCCAAAACCCGAACAGCATTCACACAACTTTATTGGGACATGTTTCGAGCAGTAATCTCACTCGTTATCAACCTACAAATTAAAATGAATGATATTACAATTCTTATAATAAAATTCACAATAATGCTACAGCAAAATTATTGTAAAAATTATAAGAATACGTTGTTTTAAAAGGTGGCTAATCATAATAAACTTTAAAAGATGGCTGATGAAAAAAAAAAAATAAGCAAAATACAAAATTTAAGTCACAAAAAAGGTTGGAACAAAGCAGTGGTTTACAAACTGGGTTCTCGGACCCCTGGGGTTCGAGCAGAGGGCCTAGGGTGTCAGCAACACAATGAAAAAAAAAAATTAATATTTTTTAAACTCCATGAAAAGCTCGCTTGCTCATCTTTTTATTTTATTATATTATTTATAGCATAAGCTTAATTTCAAATTTTATATATTTTCTGAAGTATACTTACTTTGTGCAGGAATATGCAAATATTAAATGTACTACATTGTACTGGGTATCCCGGTATGGGAATGACAACTTTTGAATGGATGGGGCCCTTGATGATCTGGTAGTTTTTTCCAACGTAAGTGGCATCACAACCACTAGACTGCCATTTATATATCAGATTAGACCATAGGCTTGTTGGTAAAGGGTCTTTAAGCATGGGTCACACATTGCCGATTTCAGACCGCGACCTTCGAAAAGGCTGGGTTTAGCGATCAATCTCCTATAGTCGCAGGGCCTGGGCTCAAAAAGTCCGCTGGTATCGACTCCATGGTGACTTCCGCAATGAACCATGGCAATATCATTGCGCAAGTTGAGATGAGATTAGGTATTTACATAGTCGCAGGCGGAAGTCACCGATGGTTTAGGCTACACCCACATTTAACGGTTTTTACAGGACGGCGAGTTCCGTGAAAGCATGACGATTTTTATTTGCGATTTAGTTACGTAATATTCTGACTTACGTAACGACATTGTACTGAGTCGTGAACATGGATGCCACCATTTGTATTTAAGTCTAATAACTAAATCAATATTTCCCATTAATCTCCCATAGATTCAATATGTTTCACAACCCCAATAAATCTTCTTCATAATCATTTCAAGTCCTTGGCCTTAACCGCTTGTGTGTTGCAGAACTTAATTTTTATTTTGACACATGAGGTCGTCTTCGTGATTATGTAAACTCCCCTTCAGGCTTCATTCATTAGGAGGAATCAATGATATACTAATAAAACGATAAAAAATGCATTTTCATGCTTCAGAGAACATGTTGAAAAACACTAAATTTCCTGAATAAAACTTAAAATTATTTATATAATTACCAAATATATTGTCTTTTAAGTAGTATTCAGTACCATATTTATCTGTATCTGAAGTTCTCAAATTTTATCTACAATACAGAAAATCATGAATCCAAAACCAAGGCAGCGGTTTGAAATCGCCAATGTGTGGCCTGCTCCCAATGAGCAAAATAGAAGTTAATTATATTTATTAATAGTAAATATGAGTTCCTAGAGAGGTTAAAGGTTAGCTGTAGTTTTGGGTTGTTTGTTTACATATAATTTTGAAAGTTGTTTACCAGTATAATTATGCATTCACGTAATTCAACGGACAGCCATTTTTTTAATGTGATCATAGATATTCCAATTCTTCATGGCAAATTAATAAGTTAGAAAAAATTTTATACACTCTCGTTACTAGCTTAAATATGAAATTCATCTTATGTTTCAAAGGTTGGGCTGACTGAAAGTACTCTTTCTAAAGACTGAAGTATGAAATTTGTTTTTAAGATTTTTACCTGAATATCTAGAAAAGTAATAGTATGATGATCTTCGAATTTGGAAGTAAATTCTATATTAATATGCTTTCTATTAAGGTACTCAATAAAACGAGGAATCTGGTCATGAGTCTTAACAATTAAGAGGGTATCGTCGACATACCTCCTGTACTACAGTAAAAGCTTAACCCTTAATGAACGGACATGCTCACATGAGTAGCAATAACAGGTTTTGGGTGGACAATGGAGTGACTCATGCTGAGCAACAATATTACGTGCCATCGATTTTGTGGGAATCAGGCGGGAAGATGCCATTACTTCTATAGCCCATAAATCCCACTAAATGGCCAACTAATAACTTTACTGGCTAAAAATCCACTGGAGTAGTTGGGATCTTGACTTCAAGGGAGAACGTAGTGCCTCTCTGTCTCACTGACATGTTTTTGTAAATTTGTTCATAAATATACCAAGGGGTTGCTGTTGGTTTTAGTTCTTACCTTTGATAATAGCATATCAGTTTTAATTGTAATTTTGCAAATATTACAAAAAATGCATAAATCCAAAATAGTTATTGCATCTTTGTTCTCGGTAAAATTACGTAAATATTTTACAACGAATATGCTCAGAATCTGTTACTTATATTATTTCTTATCTGTTTTTATAGTGTGAGCTATAATCATACTTTTATGAAATAAAATAAATGTATTTGTTAGGAAAATCATGCATAACTTCGTAAAATTTACGACTGTCTTATAAAAGAGGCCCCACAAATTATTGTAAATAGTCATTTTCAAGTTCTTGTGGAAGGTAAGAAATTTTTTTTTCCTTTTTTTTTACAATGTCCATTTGTATAATCTTACCTCTTTCCATTGAGGTCTTTTTGTTTAAATTGGCCGACATGAAAGTTTACCCAGCCTGGGGTGCTACATACTGATTTATTACCCCTTCCATTAAGGGTTAAAATCCACAAGACAATCGTGTAACCACTTTTCCCCCTTAAAACACTTAAAAGCATTAGCCAATGATGGTCCTATTCTGGATACCATGCTTACACCACCAGTTTGCTTAAATAACTAATAGTAAACAAAAAATAAAATTTTTTGGTGCTAAGACCAAAATTTTCTTTAACTGTGACGTGTTAAACCACCATCAGTATCTTTATTTTTTAATCCATAGTTTTTGAGGTCAATGAGATTAACACTGACCCTCCCGATGCCCTTCAATACCAAGTTCAGCCCCAATGGGGGGAGGGGTGAATGTAATAATAACCAAAAACAACAGATATTAGTGTCTAATCCATAGTTTTCAAGGTCACTGAGATGAACAGTTACACTCCATATGCTTTTCCCACGTGCAAGTTCACCAAATGGGGGGGGGGGGGTGGGGGGGGGGGGGTGAAATGGGGTGTGGATCTGTAAAAAGTAACCAAAAAACGACAGATATTAGTGTCTAATCTATAGTTTTTGAGGCTGCTGAGATGAATAGCTACACTCCTGATCCATTCAAATCCAAGTTCAGCCCTGGTGGGAAGGGGGATGAGAAGGGATGGGTAAGGGGGTGACACAAAAAAAAAACTCAAAACCTCAGATATGAGTGTCTAATGATAGTTTTTGATGTCGCTGAAATGAAGAGTGTCACTCCCGGTACCCATCAAATTCAAGTTCAGCCTCAATAGGATTGGGGGTGAGAAGTGGTGAAATATAAAATGTCAAAAATGCTGGGCAATGGAACTGAAGCAACAATCTTAACAGGAGAGAGAGAGACCTTACCTTACCTTACAGACCTAACATCTTGTTCGGGTTGCCCGAGGTCCCTCAATGTGAGGCACCTCTAATGTCTACCAGAGAGTTGCTAGTACATCTTCCGGTATATTTTGCATCTTCCAATCTCGGATGGTCTGTGATGCAGCTTAGATATTTGTCGAGCTTATTCTTAAACACATCTTCGCTCACTCCTGATATATTCCTCAGATGAGCTGGCAACGCATTGAATAGAAGCTGCATTATCGATGCTGGTGCATAGTGGATTAATGTTCTGTGTGCTTTCCTATTTTTCCTGGTATAGTTTTGGGCACTATTAATCTACCTCTGCTTGTTCTTTCTGATATTTTTAGCTCCATGATGTTTTCGGCTATTCCTTCTATCTGTTTCCATGCCTGAATTATCATGCAGCATTCTCTTCTCCTTTCTAGACTATATAATTTTAAGGATTGTTGTCTTTCCCAGTAGTCAAGATCCTTAACTTCTTCTATTCTAGCTGTAAAGGACTTCTTTGTTACACTCTCTATTTGTGCAATATCCTTTTGATAGTGTGGGTACCATATCATATTGCAATATTCAAGTGAACTGCGAACATATGTTTTATAAAGCATAATCATGTGTTCAGCATTTCTTGTTTTGAAGTGCCGTAACAGTCATTCCCATTTTTGCTTTATATTTTGCCAATAGAATTGCTATTTGATCATTGCATAACATGTTCCTATTCATTATCACACCAAGGTCTTTAACTGCTTCCTTATTTGTGAGTCTCATTATTAGGTCCCCTATATGCATATAGCTTTCCTTCTCTGTCTCCATAATTTATTGATTCAAATTTATCAGAGTTAAATACCATCCTATTTACCTCTGCCCAATCATATACTTTGTTAAGGTCTTTGTAGCGCGTTCCCTATCTTCATCACAAGTAATTTCTCTACTTATTCTTGTGTCATCAGCGAAACTACTCGCTACCAAGTCCTTAACATTACTGTCTATGTCTGCAATCCATAATAACAAACAGTAATGCAGCTAACACTGTACCTTGTGGGCCACCGGATATTACCTTAGCATCATCCGATTTCTCATCGTTTGCAATAACTATCTGTTTTCTGTTGTGTAAAAATTCTTTTAACCATCTTCCTACTTTATCCACTATACTTGTATTTTCCAATTTTCTACGCCAATATATTATGGTCTACCTTGTCAAAAGCTTTTGCAAAGTCTAGATAAACCACATCTGTTTCATTTCCGTTTTCATGTTTTTTGTATATGTTCTCACGGTGGACTAACAGTTGGGTTTGTGTACTATTTTCCGGGTACGAAACCATGTTGTTCCTATATTAAACAAATTACTTTTTATTAAATGTTTCATAATATTTTTCTTCATTACCCTTTCATACAGTTTTATATGTGATGTTAGACCTCCACTGGCCTAATATTATTTGCCTCTAGTCTTGATCCACTTTTGAAAGTAGGGGTAATATATGCGAATTTTGTGCTCATCATAAATCTTGCCTGTATCTACACTTTGTCTTAATAATATTGCAAGTAGGGCTTTGCAATAGAATGAACTACTTTCTTTAACAAAATAGCATGGACACCATCAGGCCCTGCTGCAGCTCCATTTTTAATTTCATTAATAGCCTGCACATTATCAGCTTCATTAATATCTATGTCTGCTAAATATTCACTATTTTCATCCTTACTTCTATATCATTATCTTTATTATCAATTCTAGGGGTGAATTCTCTCTTATATCGTTCTGCCAATATGTTGCATATTTCCTTTTTTTCTTGTTGTCAGGTTAGGGTTTATCTCCCTTCAATTCATTAGAGGGCCTATTTCTTTAACCTATTCTTCTTTTTTGCATACGAGTATAATAGTGTGAGGTTTTGCTTGATATTTGCTAGGGCTTTTTCTTCCAAGTCCCGTTTTTCATTTTCTTTTGATTGTATAATCTTTTGTTCTGCATTTTCCATCTTACTTTTTAGTTCGATCACTTTCCATGCATTTTTTTTCTTTTGCAAGACCTTTTTTCCACTTTCTGATTTTCTGGAACAAGATCCTTCTGTCTCTTGGTACGCATGACTGATGTTTTCTTTTCTTCTTCGGTATATTTTTATCCACTATTTTCTCTAATATTTGATATAATATCTCCGTATTTACCTTTATATCATCACTTATGAAAATTTTATCCCAATCTTTGTTTAATTCTTCATTTATTTCTGACCATTGTATATTTTTACTGTAGAAGTTGTATTTTCCATATCCTTCCCACTTTTTCATTTCTTGCTTATCTCTGTTTTCGAATTGCCTCTTATCTTCTGAGAGAGAAGAGGAGAGAGAGAGAGAGAAGAGAGAGAGAGAGAGAGAGAGAAGAGAGAGAGAGAGAGAGAGAGAGAGTGTTTTCCCGGGCAGGGCCGGGCTGGTCAGCTATAGCCGGTTCACTTAAGGTAGATTCTTGGATAAACCCAATGCTTATGAGACGTTTGTTTGGCGGCTGCTGATTGGCTGGTACCAGGAGGTAGGCAGCTCCCAGCCAATCAGTGGCCGTCAAACAAATGTCTTGCAGGCATAGGGCTCACCCAAGAATCTACCTTAAGTGAACTGACTATAGTAGCTGATAAAATCAGTTTTAATGGGTGATCTTCCTCATGGACCTTGGGGACTCTGGATGCTTGAAGGCCATGAAAAACCTCTGTATGGAAAAAACCAGATTTATATAGCTTGTCTAATATTCTATTGACTATCTTCTGAATGGAACTCACAGTTACTGCTCAAAATATGTCCCAATAAAGTTATATATAATGTAGTTCCGGGTTTTGGCCTTGGCATCCTTACTAATATATACATACAGACACACACACACACACGTCACTGGACTGTTGCAAAATATTGCAATACAAGAACTTACTGTCGCTAGTAGTAAGCCATGGTATTACGGCAGTGATAAAGTATTGTTGGAGACCACACATCTATTAAATTAACTTCCTTGGCTGCCATTCTGTGGGCTGCCTTTATGTGTCTCCAGGATCCTGGAGTCTTCAAGATTTAAGAAGACACTATACTCCAATTGTTTGATTGATTTGAGAGTTCTTACTGAAGTCGCAACGACAAGGTTCTTGACACTGCTATAATCCAATGGGTGTTTCATTTAAGAATTTACGAAAACGTTATAATCCAATAGTAGTTTCTTCAGGAGGTAGAAGAAATGATTCCAAAGACAGATTCTGGATCTGTTTAGGAGCGAAGACACCTTCACGGGATCCTGAAGACTAAGAATTTAAGAAGACGTTAATAATCCATTGGGCATTTCTCCAGGAATGCTTCAGAAGCTGAAGATTGCTTCAAAGGATCTCGGAGTCATGAAGAAGTCTTCAGGCCTTTTATCTCCAAGAACGAAGAATTCCCCTGTTTTTGCACAATACTGAAGAACAAAGTTTTAAGGAGAAGAAAACAGAAATGAAAGTCTTTGGAATTCTCAGAAGCCTTTTGAATAGCTTCATGGGATCCTGGAGTCTAAGAATTTAAGAAGACATATAATCCATTGGGCGTTTCTCCAGGAATGCTTCAGGAACTGAAGACTGCTTCAAAGGACCCTGGAGTCATGAAGAGGTCTTCAAGAATACTATTAAGTTCAATGGGCATTTCTCTAGAATTCTTGAACACTGTTAACTTTGCTGGGTTATCCCCACATGCACTGAAATTAAAGAAAGGTGCCGTTGTTATGCTTACTTGCAGTCTGTGCTTTGCCAAGGGACTGGTGTTAAATGATATTAAACTAAGGTTGCTGCACTCACAACTCTCACCACTAAAGGCAACGTCAATGTGCCATTCATTCTTTGCCGCAGACAATTTTGAGTGAAGTTAGTGTATGCTATTGCCATCAACAAAGCTGAAACATCTTCAAACATGGTCAGTTGTATGTTACCTGCCCTTGCTCTCGTTCATTTGATTCATATCATGTTCAAGTTTTTGAGAACTTGGTAGCAAGTGAAAATTGGAGACCATACTGTAACTGACAACATCGTTCTTAAAGATACTAGATTTTATATTTTTATTAGAATAACTATTTATGATGTCACTAGAATTATCAAGAAAGCCAAGAAAACAAGTTGATTATGCAATCCGGTGCCTATATCAGAAAAAATTGCAGCTAAGAACTTTTTGAATTTTGAGTATGTGATTTTGAAGATTGTAGATTGCTGCATCTCTGAATGTAAATTCCCAGTATCTGGGAAAATTGCAATTGTTATGCCAGTTGACTATCAGATGAGTTCATATAGGCCTGTATCAAATTCATCTTTTATTTAAAATATCATGGAATATGCGATTCTCTAACAATTAATGGCTAATCTAAATACCGCAGGTGTTTTTCCTGATTGCCAGTCTGCATACAGACAATTATATTCCACTGAAACAACATGTTCAGTGGTAAATGACCTATTGGAAATGATAGATGTAGATAAGTGTGGCATTTTGGTGTTCTTGGATTTTCTCTTAGATTATCTTCAATCCATCGGAGTTGTAGATGATGTATTTGAGCTTTGGAAAGAACCATCTGAAAGATAGGTCGTACTGTGTACAGATTGGAAATGCCATGTCATTCTATGAACCTTTGACAAGAGGAGTTCCTCAGGGAAGTGTGTTTGGCCCTGTACTATTCTGCATCTATACAATTAGTTTGTCCAATATAGTACATAATCTTGGAGAATTTATGTTGTATGCCGATGATATATAACAATTCTATTTCATTGTTCCAAATATTGAGGATACAAATAGAAAATTAAATGAAGTTCTATCGAATATTAAACAACGGATGACTTTGAAACACTTGAAACTGAACGAAAATAAAATTGAGCTCATGATAGTCAGTAAGGAAAGTAACTTCAGTACCCTGGGTGTTAATCAAGTCTGTATAAATGAAAATTGGGTCCGAACAACTGATAGGGTCCATGATCTCGGGGTGTGCTTGGATTCTGGCTTGCCACTTAGTCAGTCTACAAATCAATAATGTAGTAAAAGTTGTTGGATATCATCTCAAGAATGCATATAGCCTTTGTGAGGATAAACTAGGTGTACTATAAGTTACCAAACGTAGAGCTCAAGATACTCCAGAATATTATGAACAGATGCTGTTAGACATAAAATTTGTTGCTCCACGGGACAGGATCACCCCTGTCTTAATGGATTTGCACTGGCTGCCAGTGAAGGCCAGACTAATATTCAAGTTATGTGTTTTGACCCATCAAGTTGTTATGTCCTGCCATCCTCGGTATTTGAGGGGCCTATTACAGATTGTATTTGAGGGACCTATTACAGATTGTATATAACTTATAAATCAACCTGGTACAAGACAAGTTACAGATGGTTTCAAATTGATAGAGCTGCATTTTTCCTCAGTTTGTGGCTCCAGAGGCTTCAAATATACAGCTCCTAGATTATACAAGCTTCCTCTTGAGCTGAGGCAGAGTGAGGATTTGAAATCTTTCAAAAAGAAACTTAAACCCTTTTTGTTTAATCGATGCTGTGATATGTAAGATCAAACAGTGAACATGGAATTTGCTGTGTGATCAAATACATCTGATGAATAAACTCTTAATTTAATTATGGGGGCACTGCGAACGCTACAGAAGTGGTGTGGGACCAAATAAGCCGCCAACAAGTAACAAGTATAATGTTTAGGTCTGGCCAATGGAGGTCCATGGAGGATGCAACATCCTAGGTTAAGTGAAATCAGGGGCGATTAGGTTAGGATGTATCCTTGCGCTGACCCTTACCTTCTGGCTGCATGGTCTGTGGACTATGTTGCCATCATCAACTTCCTAACCACTTTTCTCTCGAATGTTTTGAACTAATGTCCATTCTGTAACATACTTATTCATTATTCCATCTCTGATATGGTAAGATAATTCTAATGTCCTCTCAGAGCAGTGTTAGAACTAATTGTATTACAAAAGAACTACAGTCTTAAAGACTTCTCCAGTATTTTCAGTTTACTCATTTTTACATTACTATATAACTTAGGTTGGTTATTCATAATTTATTTCAATTTTCAGGTGAGAAATTATGTGCTTGGTCAACTGAATTTCTGCAGCAGAGATGACTCCGCATAAATCATGGGTCATGAAATGGCTGACTTTATTGTTGGTCACCTGTTCTACTGTCAATGCCTTAACAGGTGTGTAATTCTTGATCTCCGTAACATGTTTCTTTATTTAAATATTTCTTTAATTGAGAGAAGTCATTATGTCGCAGCTAAGACTGTAAAAAAAAAAAAGACACTACTAACTCAGTCTGAACTCAATATTTCTGTCTAGTCTCATTCTTGCATACTCATTGTTTTTCTTCCACTACATTACTATACTGTAGAGGCGAAACACTAAGGCAGCAAATTAATTTTTATAATCCTCTGGTTTATTTATTATTAGAATATGTCATTTTATTGCAGGCAAATTCATCATAATTCTATATTTCAAAACATTATTGTCCTGAGGTCTATTGAGCATTGCATGCTAATTTGTGTTTAAATGACAGAAAGCATTTTTGTAAACAACCCACCAACATAAGAGGCTAGCAAAGTGAGGTGGATTTAAGGGGAGGGGGACCTGGTCACGTGGCCCCAATGGATATGAATAACAGAACATTGTTTTCTCTCAATAAATCATATTAGTGGCAAAAACTTGCTTAGTTAAAGATTATTTAAACAACAAATTTACAAAAACAAAAATACAATAAAAACAACAACTACTACTACTGTGTTACATATTACAATCTATTTATAGCATTGTCTTAAGAAATGAATTTTTATAATAAAAGCAAGTTTTATTCATATACTTGCCAAGCAATTATTCAGCTGTAGGATCCCTACCGTGGCAGACCAAAATTCAAACTTTCGCAGTGGCGCTGCCATCGCTAGTGTAGGTAACAGGTTACTGATCACTTCTGGTATACAGGTATGACAACATCACATCCTTCAATTCGAATTTCGGCTGCAAACTCCACCTGAGGGGAAGAGGGAGGGTTTGAATCAAATAATTGCTAGGTAAGCATGAATAAACTTGCTTTGAATATGAAATTCATTTTTATTCAGGGTCTTACTAAACGATTATTCAGTTGATTCCATATTGAAAGGTGGAGGGTAGTGGATAAAACACATTCTGAAAACAGTGTTAATTCTCAAAAGGTTAAAGTGTGATAGCATAAGACATATGATTGTCATACCTTACGTTGTAAGCGAGCTGCTGCAGGTGAGTACTGCCTCTGGTTGGCGCTCAGCTGACTTAGTAGAGAGAATGGTAGCAAGACAATATGTCAACTCTACAAAGTGGAATGCTGCCTGAAGTCATGGGCCTAACCACTGACTTCACATGGAACAACAAAAACAACAGTGCCCTAGGCAAAAACCAGATATAACAACAAAACAATAGAACACAGTTACCTACACCAATTAGCAACCAATACCCTCTATGTTAAACCGACTGGAGGGCATTCCAGCTACCAAGTACCTCCAAACTTCCTAACAAACCAAACTCTTGATGCAAGGCAAAAATTACAGAGGGACAGACAACCCCTTATGTTGTTTCTTCTAATACCATGCCAGCAACAGATAGAGGACCAAGTGTACTACAGCTCTTAAACACCGTCTCGACTACTTTCAAGTAATGGGTCGCAAATACTGACTTTGATCTCCAAAACGTTGACTGTAAGATCGGCGAAAATGATAGGTTATGATGAAAAGCGAGTGAGGTAGCGGCAGCTCTTACTTCATGTCCCTTTACCTTTATTATCAGAAATGATACTTCATCAACCTGTGTGTGTGCCTCAATGATTAGCAATCTTAAAAAGAACGATGGGGCATTCTTGGAAATAGGACGAGAAGGATCCTTCACCGAACACCATAAACCTGAGGAGGGTCCTATTACTTTCTCCACTCTGTGAATATAGTATCTTAACGCTCTCACTGGGCAGAGAAGCCTCTCTTCCTCCCTTGGCCCTAGAATATCCATTATATTCTTTATGATGATGGAGCAAGGCCAAGGGTTTGACAGTTTCTCGTTCTTCACCAGAAACTGAAGGACCAAAGAACAAAGTGCATCCCCCTGAGCAAAACCTATTCTCTTATCTATGGTGTGGATCTCGCTGATGCCAGGGCGATTGAAAAGAGCAACTTCTTAGTCAAATTCTTCAGGGAAGACAACCGAAAAGGTTCAAAAGGAGGGCCAAAAAGACACTTCAAGATGACATCTAGATTTCAGGCTATAGAGACCTTAGGTGTTTTCAATGTCTTAAATGGCCTAAGGTCTGAAAGGTCAAGTCTCCTATGTTTAAAACTGAATTGAGCATAGCTCGATACCCTTTAATGAAGGGTGCGATGTCGTCATACCTGTTTACTGGCAGTGGTCAGTAACCTGTTACCTACACTACCAATGGCAGTGCCACCACGAAAGTTTAAATTTTGGTCTGCCACAGTAGGGATCCTACAGCTGAATAATTGCTTGGTAAGACCCTGAATAAAAAGAGTTGGTAAAGTGAGCCCTCTCAAACAGACATCTGACACCTATCTTAAGAAGAATCTCCAACCAGCATCTCTGCTATTATTTACATTGTCATCAAATTGAGGCTAAACAAAACTCCAAAAATAAAACCTTTATTTCCACCCAAAAAACTAACATGATGAAAAAGGAAAATGAATTGAAAAACCTGAGACATAAGTGTACTCACTCTTAGCAAAAGAAATGATCTCAAAATGAATGTCACACCCCATCTCTAACCGAGATACATTAATTCACATTAGTTATAAAACAAAAAAGTAAATTGTATTTTTCCTAATTATACAAACCTGAAATCCTTTACATTAGGAATTACTCTCAGTATATGCTGGATAATGCCCGTTGAAGTTCCAAACAAGGTGATTAGGCAGTTAACTACTGTTCACTAGTCGGGAGGCATATTTCCCAAGTCTGGAAGAGTTTAGGGATGGGGAAAATTAAGACCAATCAAAGCGCGTGGAGCTGATCCTTGACGTCACAAGCCACGCCTTTTGGCTACACTCGGTCTCATAGCCCTTACTGCCAGTCACATTGCCGAAGAAAAACTTCCCCATATCACAATTTACAGCTTATATGACCTAAACATTTTAGTCAGATATATCGAAACGTAATGCAACACCAATTCAACAAACAATATATTCTTCAAATGAGATACACCATGAAATATATTGTGCGTTATTGGCTTCTCCCTCTTGGTAATAGTGCTCAGTCTCTCTTAATTCCTGTTCACAAAGTCGATATTTACTGCATAAATAATATTTTCATGGCAAGTGGCTGTGGCTAAATTTATACAAGAACATGTGTGTTTAAAAGCCATTTAGAAAGAGTTGCAATAACACATGGGATGAATAAAAAATATACAAGATGGTAAAATTGATGGTATGGTAAAAATGATTGTATATGTCCTGTAATTAGCACTACAGACTACACACAGGAGGCCTAGAACTGGCAGCACTTCGACTCCCATCAAGAATCTTGGTCTTTGAAAGTGACGGTTTTAAAAGCATGGAGCATGGAACGTTTTTCAAGCGTTACTGCCTGTTGTTTCAGGCTATAGAAAGGTATTACGTACAGAAGTAAAATAATAATTGCCTTATGCTTAAAAGAAATGTGGAAGATACAGTTTTGATAACAAATTTACGTACCCCGTAGGGGATAGTGCCACACATGTTTAAGTATACAATTTACACGTTCAAGTATATAATTTACACACATGTTCAAGTATATAATTTACACCTCATTCGGTGCAATGTAGGCATTACTTAAGGTTCTTTGCAGCGTCCCTTCGGCGCCTCGCTGCAACTACTTTCATTCATTTTACTGTTACCTCCGTTCACATTCTCTTTCTTCCATCTTATTGTCCACCCTCTCCCAACAATAGCTTCATAGTACAACTGCTTTGAGGTTTTCTTCCTGTAACACCTTTCAAACCTTTTACTGTCAATATCCGTTTCAGCGCTGAATGGCCTTAGTTGCCCCAGTGCTTGGCATAATGCCAAAAATCTATGTAAAAAAAATATTATGCACTTAATTTAAGGCATACATTTGGCCATTAAGTGTGAGCTTGGATGAAAATAGTCGTATACTCATATACTACCGCTATCCCTAGCTTTAATTGATACGTGTTGAATATTTGCATAAAATTTTCTGTTGAAAGAAAGTTGGAAAAAAGTGTCATTCATATTTACTTTAAAGCATATCGCAGTTCTAATAAATTTATTCATAAATTCTGCTCTAGTTCAGTTTAGTAAAAAGTCTACTGTAATTCCGTAAATAGGTAGTATTCTGTACTCCTATAATTGCTAAAAGTATTACATACTAATGAAATACTCATTTTGATTCTTTGCACACAATGAATGACAAGTACGAAAGGTTTACTAAGAATATTAAATAAATTAAATAATCAGTTTTTTATTTGTACACAATGAAGTTTAAGCAAAAATCCCGTAAGGGCTTTCTAAAAATATTCAATACTGAATTTTGTTGCCACTTTTTATTTGTTTGTACACAATGTATGAAAAGTAAAAAATCAAAAGTAAAAAATCAAAAGCAAAAAATTTTCAATACAAACTTTTTATATATTTGTACACAATGAATGACAAGGACCAATCAGGTAAGGATATCTGGAAGGTTTTATGAAAACGGAATCCACCTCAATAGGCAATTTTTTACTACAGCTTATTAAGTGCACCATGAAAAACAACCGTATTCAGATTAGCTACTGACAGGATGAGTTTGTCACGTAACTATATTTGGTTACATTAGGCTAACTTAGATCACCAAAACAACAATATCGTAGGTTTCCTTATGGGCACATTAGCTCTTGAAATAATTTAATGAATGAAGCTGAAACTGTGTTCCTGTAAATAGTAGGGACCATATCAGTCTGATTCCTGTTCATGGCCTAGTTATGACCAGTATATTGCTTTTATACAATGCACAGTAATGTGGATTACTACGAAATAGCATTTGTCAATAGAAATCCGTAGTGTAAGCCTACTCCCTCTCTCTATTTTCCCCTACAAACAGGTCAGATACCATCATTTTTACCATCTTGTATCTTGTTTGATTCATCCCGTGAGTTATCGCAACCCTTTATAAATGGCTTTAAACATACATTTTCAAGTATAAAATTTAGAAATTCGCGATGTGAAAATATTATTTACCAAGAGGGAGACGCCAATAACGCATATATTTCATGGTGTAACTCATTTGAAGAATATATTGTTGTTAAATTAGTGTTGTATTATGTTTAGATATATCTGACTTAAATGTATATGTCATACAAGCCGTAAGCTGTGAAATTGAGAAGAAAGTATTTCTTCGGCATCGTGACTGGCGGCAGTAATGGATATAGGACTGAGGAGAGAGCTCAAAGGCGTGGCTTGTGACGTCATGGATCAGCTCTACGCGCTTTGATTGGTCCTAATTTTCCCCATCCCTAAACTCTTCCAGACTTGGGAAATATGCAGTCGGGAGGGCCACCTGAGTGGATGTAAGCATTCCAATTTGCTTTAAGCCCTGGCAGCAGAAAGAGCTCTGGCATGAGGCGGGCCTATATGTAAAGGACCAAGTTTGTATAGTTATGAAAAATACAATTTACTTTTAAAAAATTGTGATTTGTTCCTACACGATATACAAATCCTCGATCCTTTACATTAGGCAGACTCACTGATTGGTGGGAGGAATCTGAGTAAGCCTCTATGAACTGATTGGTGTTCAGCCAACCTACGGTCCCTTTCCTGGTCGTAAGAGCAAGGTAAGGGATCTAGCCTCGGTTCAACTGATCAGAGTATAAGGACTGCAAGATCAATGAGCAGACCTCTGGACCATTTCATGTAAGGGAGGAAACGTGACCTAATATGAAAAAGCAATCAAAAACCATACTGTCGGAGACTTGTACTACAGGCAACCTCCAGTCAACGGCAGGGGTTCCATTCCTGTGGGCCCGACGCTTTGCGAAAATCGCCTCTAACCGAAATTCAAAAGTCTACGAGTGTCACAATCCCCTTTATGGTGCCTTAGAATTGCTAATGATGCCTTGGACAGTGTCACAGCCAGATATTTTGCCCTAATATGTACTAACTCTTTATTAAAAATGTGGAATTTCATTTGTCTAATCATTTACTATAGTCTGCCTGGTAGTAATACAAATTGTTAATGTCAGATTCAATTAACTTACTGGTAAACCTTGAGAGAGAGAGAGTCCCATTTTTCAGACTGCTAACGTTTCCTCCATTTCTTTATTCATCATATCTAATAGTTAAATCAGTTAAAAAGGAAATGAGAATGATAAACGTACTGTTAGTAACATTATAATCACTGCTTCAACGCTCCAGCCATAAACAATTGTACGATAACAGTGGTTTTGCTACAACAACTGAACCAAATCATATAACAATGTTTTGCTTGCGTTTCAGCCATCGTATGATAGTGAAAAATTATCGTAATTATGTTACAAATGACGTTAAGTAAAATAGGACTTAAATATTTTTGCATTATAACTATATTTGATAAGGAAAAAATATAGGCAATGAAACATAGTTTACTCATCATTTAACGACGTACTTGTTTTACGACAACTCGGAGTTACGACGACAACCTGGAGAAAAACCATAAAATGAAAATAACAAAAAAACTGCCAATGGTGGCCAAGAGAAAGACTATTCATGCCAATAATCTAGCCTAGCCTAGGTTTTGAAAACCTTGAAATCTATGGCTAAAACAACAAATAAGGCTTTAATATACTTTGTCAAGAAAAGCATTACAGTTAAACCTCTTAGTTTGCATTCTATGGTCTAGGAACTTCCCGGGTTGGCTTGATTCAGCCTCCATTAGTTCGTTGTGCGGCTGAACGTTGGTTTACAACTTCAAGACAACAAAAATTATGCCATATCTCCTTGGTTTTAGTAAGAATAATTCTTAGTAACGAAAAGAAAATGTGTGAATTCTTGGTAATGAAAAGAATTTTTTTTATATTAAATTGAAAGATATATATCTTTTTAAATATTCCACTTGAGAAGTCTCTACCAAGTCAAACCTTTTAATCAAACCAATGAGACATTTGGCATGCACGAATTCCTTACTCATAGTATGCTTGAAAGACTTACATGTGATACAGTTTGATGACTTTTTATACAACTGTGTATTTACATACGTATTCGATGTGTCACCCATGAGATCAGATGATACTAGAGGTAAGAAGTGCAAGCGTAAATTGTTATAAATTCTATAAACTGCTTATCCCCATAGCATAGCGAATAGTTTAGTGTTCACTTTCCTCAATAGATGGCAGTGTGCTTTGTTTACTTTTTGACGGCAACATTGAAATGCCCCGTGATCGCCGAAATTCATTCAAAATTTCCATCTCACTATCCTCTGCAATAAATGTAAAAGATGAAGAAACTAATAGTGATAATTATGAAATACCAAATTTAGAGGTAGATCTAGGGTACTTATCCGCGGCGGCCTAAACTATGGAATTTTAAGTAATATTTATTTAGACTACTGTAATTAGGCTAAACCCCCAGGGCCAAGTACTAAACAGCAAAATACATTGGGAGCCCCAATCCCTGGTGGATGTCGTATCAGCGGTTACGTTCCTTGCCGTCTGTGCGGACTGCTTCTGTAGAAATACCAATTTAGAATATGGAAGTCTGCTAAATAGCTATTGTACAGATTCTGAGAAAAGTTTAGTACTATTGACTTACTAGTAGGCTAAGCTACCTCGGGAATATAGGATAAACGTGTTAAATTAAGTACACTATTTTAAAGAAAATTATACATTATAATGATCAAGTTAAAATATATGAGTAATAAAATGATATAAAGCGATGTAAGAACTTTGTCAAGTAGTACGCTATGTCAGAAACTGGTTCTGTGTATACTGTGCATGAAAATCAATGCTATTAGGTAGTCGAAATAAAGAGAATAACATGTTTAATGACGAATTCGTTTAACAACGTGGTCGTTGGAATGGAACACCGTCGTTAAACGAGGAGTTTGGTTATCTACGGTTCACGTACCCTGGGGTGCTAGGGCTACCAGACGGAACGGCCTTGGACGCAGTATCCAGTACTCACCCCACGGGGATCAAAGTATTATATACCCATTTCTATATTCACCTTACGGTGACTGGTGTTTAGTACTATAAATATACTAATAGCACCTCGGTGTAAGCAACGCACCAATTTGACTTCGCTTTGCTCACCTGTTAAATGGCGTTCCGCTTTCTTCCATTATTGTAGTTATCAGCTGCACAACGTTATGTCATGAAGATAATGAACATGGAATATCACATGACACAGCAAGTGCATACTTAATTTCCGCTGCTCCCTGATTGATTTATTTGGTGTCACTCAGTCTCACTGCACAACTACAAATCCACAAGGTTCTGACTTCTGAACGCCTCCTTAGTGCAGGAGACTGATGGCAGCGCATTAGACTATCTGTCATCCTCTCACTGCAAGTGAAACATTCCAAGTTTTGCTATGCCCTGTGCGCCCCCCCCCCCCCCCCCCCCCCCCACCTGTCAAGGTTAATTTTTCGGCGACAGTCCGACAGACCATTGAAACAACGTCCGGAAAGAGTCGCCTCTTGACGCATTTTTAAAATTTCAATATTGTAGGCTAGAATTGCGTTTCTTATTAATTTTTTTCCCAATAATATATCATGTCCTAGGTATTTCCGTGAAATTCGTGTCTAATGTCCACATTTCACCGTTAAAGAACTGTTTACGCTACGAATTCTGTCACTATCAGGAATTCAGAATATCAAGGTATTAACCACCTTGCAGGATCCAAAGAAGGACTGGACCCTCATTCTGGTCCACCTATCTATCGAAGTACTGTGTCTTGGACGTTGGCATCCTGGTCACTTTAATCTAATGTGGACTACAGAACTTTTCCCAGGGTCAAAACAGTCACCCTGAAGTTACGAAGTAGTCTAAAGTTGAGAATCTTCACGGGATCATTGTTGTTTCCGGTGAAGTGACCAACAAGAAGTGGTTGCCCATCAAATTAGTAGATAATTTACGCAACCGAAATATTGGAAGACCCATAAATTCTGCAACTTCATTACAATTGGGACGATTGTGACGATCATGCAGGTGATATTCTATACATGCTATAGGTGGATATACCTACTTACGGCAATTGCTATTTTAGCTTTCACATTAACGTGGTTAAGAATGCCTGAACTCCCAGCACTGGTCCTGTTGTTGTTGTTTAAGATTAAGCTGGCCTTGTGCCAGCACGGGCTCTTGCTCACAGAGCAGCCCGTAACTGGTCCTGTCAGGATGTTATTCTTCCTTGGTGTCCAAAGTGGCGGATACCAACGTAAACCTCGAGTAGGCCTTTAGTGAACCTTGGCCGGGATGCTTAGGCTAATAAGACCTAACCTGGCTTCTGTAGACCTTCTTTGATTCCTAACCAAGTACAGGAAAGTGTAGCTATTCCCGATGTTATCTTGTGGTTTCCCCTTGACCTAGGCTTGCATATAGCTAGGTACTATAGAATAGTTATGGATGATCCCAGTCAGACATATGGGTTTTTGAGCTGGTTCAAACCAGAAATAGTAAGACAGTTGCATGGATGCAATCCCACCAACTGTTTCTACCCGTACTTGGCCAAACCTCTAACGCCAGCACCTATTCTGACCTAAAAGTGGAGAGTATAGTACTGGGATGTATCCTAAACTAGCCTTCCTGAAGCTAATCAAACCTGGGCTTTACCTGCCTTGGGGCTTTCTGTAAATCTTCTCTGGTTAGCCTGACCTGAAGAACCATATGCCTCATAAAATATAGTGACACACAACCTAATCTCACTTTCCCCACTCCAACCCCAACTGGCCAGGGGGTGCTTTACCTCCCCTAGACCCCCCAAAAAATGGCCGTAACCAGTCCCAGTTGGCAACTGGCGGGAATTAGGCCGCACAACTACATAAAGTAAAATTTTACCACTCAAAGAATGTTCCAACCTGTGAGGTTGGGACCATTAGCCTCTCAGATTAGTGCCATGTCAAAAAAAATTATCAACTGAGGCTTGGAAAGTGATGCACATCTAAACATTTTAACTGATAAATACGTACTTTCCTCCCATAGTTCTTGTGGGGAACCACAAAATGACCATCATTTAACTATTAAATTTTCATGTATGAGATTTTGCATTGGCCATGAATTAAGCTGGCCCTTGAAACATCATTATGGTACTTTTTAACTTATGATTAGAAGTCCTTGTTTTCAAGTGAAAGCCTTGTAAATGTATATAATTACCAAGATATGCTCCACCAAGCTTATCATAGCAAGGATTCTGTGCCAGCATTTTGCAAGTCTGAAACATTATTTATGTATGTTTCCACTCGCCCACCTGCCTAGTCCTTGCCACAGTAACAGAAAGCAAGTGCATTTTAACTACATTTCATGGACCAAAAATGAGAATGATTGCCCTGTTTGCTGCAATAGTTAGGATGGGTCAATCCCAGCTCCAATAAATGTATCAGAATTTGACAGATACTATAGGTATGTTTGTATGATTGGAAGTATTCTTTTATCCTTTATTAGGTAGTCATATTCTTTCATTTGGATCTAAGGTTTTGTAGTGACAACCGTATCGAAAATAGTGCGAAGAATGTGAAAATTTGAGGCTTAGCTGTTATTACAATTACATTCATTATCTAGAAAAAGTGGCTAGTAGATTCTATAAATATTTCAAATTGCTTTTATGTTCATGTCATGTGAGTACATAACTTGACTACCCTAAGTTTGTATTTGTCCTTATGTTTTGCAATTTAAGAGAGTGAGGCCTCTGATAAGGAGTGTACGTACTAGTACTTGGAATTGTACAAGATGTCACTTAAAAAAGCTTTACGTATAGCTAGAAATAGGCCAGTGATGAAGAGAATCTTTTGACCCTAAAGAAAGTGCAGTTATAGTACTATGTATAGTAAGAATGTTGTGATAACGAGGACACATAGCCTACTTGGAATGGCAGAACTGTCATTATAGTACTGCACAACTATAAGAATTGGCTTGCATGTTGTACTATTATGGTCATATAATATGGTCAGATTTCTGTGACAAAGAGAATATGCTTAGACTTTTATGCACATGATACATAAAAATTGTATTATACCATTATTTACATATGTTAATCCCTTCATACGATAAGCAAACTTAATGTCTAGTATTTACTTGCCTGTAGGCATTTCCTATTATCTCTGGTACATAATAGGGTAAAAACCATAATTGTATTCTGTAGTTGAAGGTAAGATTTATTTGTTTTAATGTGCTTTGAGGCCTCCGACATTCATTGTGGTGGGAATTTAGTTTTTTGGGTTGGGGACAAACAAAACAAATGCCCTCAGAATTCCTTCTCTCCCCAAGTAACTTAACTTGGAGCACTATAAATTGAGATAATTGGGTTAAACTTAATCTCGCCTAAAACACTGGGTATAGTACCCCTTACACTAACTTAGGTCACTGTATCCTTATTTCTATAGTATTTGCTTTTACTTTAAAAATTTAAAAATTCCTGAATCAGAATGTAAAAGTATCATGGGGGTGTTGGATCACATCCTTGTATTTCACATGTATTTTTCCCCCAACTAAATCACAGCAAAATAAGATTCTAGTCATCAAATTAGTAGTTTAAGAGAACTAGAACCCCATTTTATTAAACAATTATGGGGGACCAAAGAGAGGAAAATTGGGACTTTTAGGGTATGAGAAAAATATATAAAATAAAGTGTGTCCTGACCTCCCCAAACAAGCCTATCCTACCTTAGAAGACTACGCATATAAATTAAAATAATTGGGTTGCTACTTAAACTCATTAGGACATGGGGTCCTTATCTGGCCAGGGGCTTCCCCTACCATGAACCCCCAATCTAACCTAAGCTAGGACACTACATATTAAAATGACTAGGGTTGCAACTTTAACCTAACCTGACCTTGTGCCCCCTCCACTAACATTATTTAGTTTGCCATGTCCTCGCATAGCGCATGGTGTAACTGTAAAAACTACGTACCATTAAACCTTATATTAGTCAGAATGTGAAAGTATCTTGAGGTGTTAGATTAGTACATCCATGCAGTACTTGAATGCCAAACTCCCTCTTAATTAGTGAAACTTAGGATAAAAGAACAAATCGGGTTTAAGCATTGTTCATGTAACCATATTTCCAGATAATAATAACAAGATGTTCCAAGTAGACTTGTCACCCTTCCTCAGTGCACTTAGGACAAAAAGCATCCAATGGAGCCAAACTTGCATGAATTTAAAAATTAGAAAGAACTTAGAAAAAGGTCAAGTGGGAAAGAATGTTCATAAATAAGTATGTCAGTAACATTATATTTGTGGTGAATATTATTATGATTTTCATACTAACCATATAAAGAGATTTAACAACAAAACAGAAAAATCCAGTGTCTAAAATTGCTATTGAAATAAAAAAATAATATACCTACTGTATTATGTATGTGGGGGTTCAAAGGGAGGCCAAAGTTCCTCTGGCTAATTATGGACCCTGTTTTCTTGGTGAGATCAAGTAAAGTTTGATTGGGTTGTGTTGCAACAATATTACGTACTATAACTTTGCTTTACAGTGCTTCGGTTGATTAGGTGGTGGGGGCCAGGTGTGCTCAAGCTTCCCCATACCCAGGTGAGGTCCTGGTGTCCTAGATTAGGTTAGGGTTTGTATACATCTTATGCAGTGCACTTTAGGTATTACTTGTAAGGTTCTTTGCAGCGTGCCTTCGCCCCCTAACTACAACCACTTTCGTTCCTTTTACTGTACCTTCTTACATATTCTCTTCACCTACTTTCCACCCTCTCCTAATAATTGATTCATAGTGCAACTGCAAGTTTTTCCTCCTGTTACACCTTTCAAAACTTATACTGTCAATTACCATTTCAGCGCTGAATGACCTCATAGGTCCCATTGCTTGGCCTTTGGCCTAAATTCTATGTTCAACTCAACTCAGTATAGACATACTTGTATTTTGCTTTTGTGCACCTTCCCCCCACCCAAAAACCCCCACTTTCCTACTGAACTGTCCTGTAATTGTAGGATATGAAGAGGGCATCCAATACCTAACAACTACTAATTTGCTTCCAAATATATATTAGAAATATTCAGAGTATACATCTAAACCTAAGAGATCCACTCAAATTAGGACCACCTTGAGATGGTGAGGGGGCTCTTCAATCTAGGAATTTGTTCCAGGGTTCAAACCCAAGAGTCTCTTACATTATATATATGTATATATATATATATATATATATATATATATATATATATATATATATATATTATCATATATATATATATATATATATATATATATATATATATATATACATATATATGTATATATATCTATATATAACTATATATATATAATATATATATATATATATATATATTATATATATATATATATAATATATATATATATATATATACACAGTGTTCCCCGTATTCGCGTTCTCTGGATTTGCGGATTCACTGATTCGCGGATTTCTCTCTGGACCCTATCTACCCACTATTTGCAGGGGATTCGCCTATTCGTGGGATTTTCTGGCAAAAATCGCCACCAATTAATGTATTTTGATGTTATTTTCTTGACTAAATACATTTTTATGGTACAAAAATGAATGACTAATTTTCAAATATTAATACTGATTAATACTATATTAGTAAGTTCAATAAGATTAAATGATATTACATAGTAAAAATAATAATTCTCTCTCTCTCTCTTTCTCTCTCTCTCTCCTACATAGATGTATGTTTTTTTTGTATGATAAATAATTGATTTACTATTTTCAAATATTAATATTAATGTATACAGCAATAACATCAATTCATTTAAAGAAATAATCCAAAGTGAATTAGTAAGATTTTAGTTTATAAATTTGAAAAATTATGTAAGAATGAAGGAAATCCCAGTCTTCTCTCTCAAACTCCAGGTACTAAAACTGTCAAACATACCAAGTAATGGGACAGAGGGGACGCAGCAGTTTGTCTTGTTGCCACCCAAAGTGTCATGAAAATTCTCTCTCTCTCTCTCTCTCTCTCTCTCTCTCTCTCTCTCTCTCTCTCTCTCTCTCTCTCTCTCTCATTTACTGAGACTCGAGAATTTTTATAGTACATGTACTATTTGTTTTTAATACTTTAAAATAATAATATTAATATAACTGTAATCACAAAATTCATATTATGTGATATTATTTTAAAGAAATACAACAATCTACCCATTTGACTCTTTTAATTAAGGATAACGCTCTCTCTCTCTCTCTCTCTCTCTCTCTCTCTCTCTCTCTCTCTCTCTCTCTCTCTCTTTTTGCCACACAGGATATGTATGTCATAGTGGTAACTCCTTCCCTCTGTTTCGCTGGAAGCGATATAAGTAATTTCTGAGAGAACAGAGAGATAAACACACTCTCTCTCTCTCTCTTTTCTGTTAATAATGATAATAATAATAATAAAACTGTAATCACAAAATTCGTATGTGGTAGTATTTTAAAGAGATAAAAATGACCTTTCCATTTCACTTACGTAAGGATAACTCCTCTCTCTTACTGTGATAAGATAATTTTTATGGTAGATGCATGTGTTTATTAATATTTAAATTCTTCCCTTCGTCTTTTTCTGTATCAATTTCCCTACCTTCTCATAATGCTTGGAGCTGGGAAACAGTGCCATACAATGGTCAACGAATTTAATGGTTTTTATGCAATCTCTCTCTCTCTCTCTCTCTCTCTCTCTCTCTCTCTCTCTCTCTCTCTCTCTCTCTCTCTCTCTCAAGTCCGTATGTATGTACGTACCTATATACCTTTAAGGGTACTAATGTTTAGGATTACTTTGAAGTTATATTGATACAGTCTCTAAGATAAATACATTAATATGATACTAATTTAAGGTAAATTTGATGTAGGATGTTACATAAGGTTTACATTTGGTGTTTCTGTTTCTTCCTTCTCTCTCTCTCTCTCTCTCTCTCTCTCTCTCTCTCTCTCTCTCTCTCTCTCTCTCTCTCTCTCTCTCTCTCTCTCTCTCTCTCCCTTCTCTGGAATAGATATGTGCACTTATGGGAGGGGAAATATGTGTTGCCTATAGAAGTTCCTTTCAATCTATTGATATCGTAAGGAGTTATTACCTCTCTCTCTCTCTCTCTCTCTCTCTCTCTGTATTGGCTGTTTTATATATTTCTAATGGTAAAATGTTTAAGATGACTTTGGAATGATATTAATAATACCAATTCAATGGTATCTTTGATGTAGGATGATACTTTAAGTATACATTTGGTATTTGAACTTTCAAGATAGGCAGATATGGGCATTTTTAGGGGGGAGTTCTAACTATTCGCGGGTTTGCGCTATTTGCGGGGTCCCTGGTACACACCCCCCGCGAATACGGGGGGAACACTATATATATATATATATATATATATATATATATTATATATATATATATATATATATATTATATATATTTTTTTTTTTTCTTTAGTCTATAAGAAATTTGTTGACTCACGGGCATGAACCATCATGCCAAAAAATTCAGGATGCACAGTGAAGCCTTAGATCACACTGCCACCGCAAGAGGATAAGTTTATGCCGCCCCTCAACTACAAATACTTGTCGCTCTCAGGTGTTCATTGTTTTGGAGTCGGCATCAACCCGCCTCGGTAACTTTGTAGTGCTTTTGTCCACAGGTAGCCATTATGTGAGTCATATCACATTCCCATGATTCATATACATACATTGAGCTACAAATATTCCTTAATATCTAATTTGCTCTACCTCGGAATTAATATATTTTCATATATGCTAATAAAGGGGAATTTTTTAGTCTAAGAAATTTGTTGACTCATGGGATAGTGTGTGTGTGTGTATATATATATATATATATATATATATATATATATATATATATATATATATATATATATAATATATATATATATATATTGTATGTATGTATTTGTATATATACTCACATATGCGACTTTTGAAGCCCTAATCTTGGAGCTAATTTTAAGTGGGTTGCATCTACACGAAATATAAAATTTGAGTATGTAATAATCAGATGTTAGTATCATATGATAAAATACAAACATTATAGATATGCATCTTTTCCATGGATATTTTACAAAGTTTTGTTTTACTTCACTGCATCCAATAATATTATATGTATTTTCATATTACTATTTGTTTGTATTATAAAACACAAATATAGCAATCAATGTTTTGTTTTGGAAATCAGCTGAGGGCGATTGTGAGGTAAGTTTGTTTTGCTGTGTTGAACTCAAATCAGAGCGACTTTCCTGCCTCTATACTCTTGTCTTTTTTTTTTTTTTTTTTTTTCTGTCCATCTGCCTGTGGTGTTTTTGTATGGTAGCACTGCTTACATTCACGATTATAAAAATAACATCCTATTTCGAATATTAAGGTGGTAATTCGCATACAGTAAAGTTATTAAAAAAACACTTTCAGTTGCAAATGTACTCCCAGATATCCTTTTATTTACCTAAAACTTACACATAGCATAACTATCTAAAGCCCGGGACGCAGTGTTACCATACAAAAACACCACAGGCGGATGAACAGATGAAAAAAAACAGAGTATAGTTAGCGTAAATGAAACACAAGATACACTATTGATATGAGACAAGGTTATTTTACGTTATATAAAGTGTTTTCAAGTGGAAATATCACTTGAATGAAATTATTTTATTTTTTTTCGTTAGTAGATGGCGCTGAGGGAATGTTTATTTCGTAAACAAAACTCAACATTCCGTTCGATATTTTCAATTGATCTCGTCAGAATACTACAAGCTTTACGTATTTATATTTTATTGGAGTGAAAACAGTAAAAGGTGTTCTTTTCATTCCCAATAGTTTTGATTAAAACTCATTTTTCTCAAATTTTGTTTACGGTCGAGTTTGATGGTACTATACCAAAGTTTGTGGAAGTTTCATTCACGTTGCCGATGTATGATAATAGTTGTTAGCCTATCAACATTCTTTCCTCAACTTCCGCTAAAACTTACAGATTAAATTAGCAGTATGTGCCCTTGCCGATCTTTTATCCATAGCGAGTAAGGCTATAATACTATTATCGTGCATTGGCAACAAGGATATAACTCCAGTAAACTTATGCCATTAAACACAACCATAGATAAAATTGAGAGAAAATTATTTTAAACAATACTTCAGGTCTTGAAAGAACACATTTTACTATTGTTTCATGCCTATAAAAGATAAGTAACGTAATGATAAAGTTCGTACTACAATGAAATGAAGTGAAAATAGCGAACGGAATCATGTAATATTTTTACGCAATAAACATGCCCACAACGCAATCTGTTATGAAAAAAAAAAAACTTTAGTTCGCAAAACGTATTAAATTCATATTTCGACTTAAAAACACGTCGCATAATGACAAATTACCTTGTCTCATATAAGTAGAGTATCTAGATATTTTACACTAACTAGAAGAAAGGCAATTCACTCCGAAATAAGTTAAATACGGAGAAATTAACTCGTATTCACCATCAGCTGATTTCCAAATCAAAACACTGACCGCTCTGTTAATATTTTGATTCAATAATATGAGAATACGTACAATATTATTGGATACTGTAATGTATAACTTTTTAAGAGAATCAGAAAAGGTGCAAATTCATTGTGTATTTATTTCGTAAATATACGTAGCCCTCAGCAGCCTGACATCGCTCAATTAGGTGTGCTGATGTATGTCCAAATCTGATTCCCGTTTCGTAGGCTACTGTATTCGTATATATACTATATAAAAATCATGTACCACGATATCATCATCGTATAGGCGAGGCTAATTTGCTAAATGTTATTCAGTTTCTCTTTGTACTAAAGCATCATAAGCCAATGTGCATTGTACCTAGAGAATTAGCTGAAATTAATAATTAGTATGCCATACATGTATAAAGTACGTATTGTGTAGTGTAGGCTAGCCTACCCTTTATATAAAGATGGTACTGATTACCTCAATTTATCACTGGTTGTTCATAACCAATTGCGGTAGCCAATTGCAGTAGTAAGTCGGCTACTACCTGTAATGTAAAAATATATTATTCCGATTCTCATTAACGCAATTTGTAATATAAGTATGGTAATTATTTACTATTGTACGATGGTTGAAATTCCACTTTATTAGCATATATGAAAATATATTAATTCTGAGGTAGAGCAAATTAGATATTAAAGGACATTTGTAGCTCAATATATGTATATGAATCATGGTAATGTGATATGACTCGCAGAATGGCTACCTGCGTACAAAAGCACTACAACGTTACTGAGGTCGAGGGTTGATGCCAACTCCAAAACAACAAATACCTGAGAGCAACAGGTATTGGTAGTTGAGAGGCGGCATAATCTTTATCCTTTTGCGGTGGTGGTGTGGTCTAAGGCTTCACTGCATGTCCTGAATTTGTTGGTTCGATGGTTTGCGCCCATAAGCCGACAAATTTCTTATTGACTAAAAAAAAATTACCTTCGGTTAACATATATGAAAATATATTAATTCTGAGGTAGGGCGAATTAGATATTAAAGGACATTTGTAGCTCGATGTGTGTATTAGAATCACTGTAATGGGACATGACTCATATAAGGGCTACGTGCGGACAAAAGCATGACAATGTTACCTCCTGTCAGTGTGGGAGTCTTTGTAATCACTTGGTAAGTTGCTTATATAAAAATGGAATTTTTATAATAAACTGAGGTTTATATATTTATACTTACCAAGTTTTAAATACAGGCATTCCCCTGTTATATTGGGACCGAGTTCTGGTAATCAGCACCATAAGGCGCCAATAATAGAGTTATAGAGTTATTGGGACAACCTGTCCCTTGCAGTGCTATGAGCGAAATTTTTAATCTAAGCTGCCGTTTGTGTGGAAACTATATCTATGTAATTACTTGGTAAGTATATATAAAACTTAATTTTATTATAAAAATGTAATTTTTTGAAAGACCTTTGCAAGTAATGGATATAGTACTACAGCCTCAAAGGGAGAATCATCAAAGATTCTTTTGTCAATTGGGGATTGTACTTCAATACCTTACTTTATAAAAAAAATAATAGCATGTTACATGTAATAAAGGAGTATGATGGTTAAGAGGAATTTTCATCTTTTGAAATGAATTTACAAACTCGGCCATTAAAGAGATTGGCAATTTTTTTATTCAAAAGCTTTTTACAATCGGACTTGGAAATTGACTCAGAATATTAATGTCACTGTTATGGTATTTCCAGTGTTTTATTTATTGCTAGTACTGTAAGTTTGCAGATGAATGACTACTTTTGCAAATAGTTCTGAGTGGGACTTTTACTATTATTCAAATGACAACAACCTAAAAGTATTTTATACCCACAGATGGAACCTGCATGAGGGATAGTGTTACCAGCCCAAAAATAGTTGCCGTAACTGGAGGTTTTGTTTCTCTGGTTCCTGGAGATTGCAAAAAGATTTGTTTTCAGCTTGGCTATCTGTATGCTGCTGCTCAAGATGGTCGCTTTTGCTACTGCTTAAATGATTATTCTAGTAAGTAAATAATGTTCTTATTTAATTGATACTGTGCTATGATAAGATTAATATATATATGCTTTTTATCATTATCATTATGGTCAAATGTTTTGTTTTTGTCTTTCAACTATCTTATAGTTAACAACAATTTAAAAGTTTATTAGAGTTTTTTTTTATACAATGTTATCCAAATTACAGTGCCACTTTGAATCTGTAGCACTGTATTCAGAGAATCCTAGAACGATGATAGTGTTCATTAGTCATTTTGATGAAGTTACCTAGAGTTATTATGTGTCTAATTATCTTGATCTGGCTCAGTATTAGTGATATAATATTTTTCGTCTTTCCTCCCATGATTTAAAAAAATAAATTACATAAAATTGAAAATCTTACACGTGTAACATTTTAGACACCTTGTTGAGTACTTATTTATATTTATGGGATGCTCTTATAGAGAAGTTGTTGCCTTTTATAGGCTTACACCTTAGTTCAAATCATGAAAAGAAGATCGTGCCACTGTAGGTGGCAAAAGATCCTTTGAACTGACTAAAACACATCTTCCTCGATGGCCCAGCATTTTGGTGGATGGCAGGTATGGCTTAATTAGTGCAAGAAAGAAGTGGGTAATGGTGTTCAGCTTGTTTTTTTTTTATCTTGGAATGTGGGACCACACTCTCTCAAGACCACTTTAGAATACTTTGATGAGGAGTTCTGTGGACATCTGTTTGCCTCTATTTATGATTCTTGTTGCTCTATTATTGGACTAATATTGCAATGGCCACCGCGAGGAAGGTTGACCAGGTTATTTATTCCACGCTGTGTGGTAAAGGGTGCATTTTGTATGGAAAAAAATTTGTAAGATTTTCCCCTCAGTCATGGGTCCAGACTTAGAGGACTGGCAAATCCAAAGGGACTTTAGGTAAGGAGTATTATCAAGTTATTATTATTAAAAGCCAAGCTTTTAGATGAGTTGAAAGAGCAAAATGCTACGAGCCCATAGGACCCAAAACATGAGAAAATTCTGTATTAATTTATTTTTCCATATTTTATGTATTGATCCTGTTGGGTCTTCAGCAGCTGACTTACATCGTACAGTAACAGACAAAACTGAAATCTCAGAGAATTTCTTATCAGTTATCTTGGTATTAGATTCTGGCACTTCTGGGGTTTTGGCTCATTATGCACATTGCATAATAATTTCCATAATTCTGATCATCCTTTGCATTTAGATTCATGCCCCATACAATTCCTCTTTTGGTAACTACAGTCAACCCCTGTATTTGTGTTCTTGGGGACTCACCTATTCACAGATTATTCTTTGGACCATATCTACCCATTATTCGTGGGAAATTTGCTTATTTTCAGGTTTTCCAGCGATAAATATTCTCTAATTTGTGTATTTTGAGGTTGTTTTCATAACTAAATACATTTTTATGATAAAAAATTATTTACAAATTTTCAAATATTAATATTGATTATTATTGTATTGGTAAGTTTAATAAGATCGAATGATCTCAAATAATAACTCTCTCTCTCTCTCTGTAAGAGAGAGAGAGAGAATTTTTTTTTATTATTTGAGATCATTCGATCTTATTAAACTTACCAATACAATAATAATCAATATTAATATTTGAAAATTTGTAAATAATTTTTTGTAAATAATTTTTTGTGTGATAAATGATTACCAATTTCCAAATATTAATATTTATGTAAACAGTAATAATATCAATTCATTAAACAAAATACTATAGTGAATTGGTAAGATTTTAGTTTTTAAATTGAAAAATTATGTAAGAATGAAGGAAATCTTTCCTTTTAGATCCAGGTACTAAGCTGAGGTCTGGTCCAGAGCTGTCAAATATGTCAAGCATTGTGACAGGAGGGGAGCGTGTTGCTGACTAACGTTCATGTAATCTCTCTCTCTCTCTCTCTCGTATCTCTCCTCGGTCTCTCTCTCTCTCATCTCTCTCTCTCTCTCTCCACAAGATATGTATGTCATAGTGGTAACTCTTCCTCTGTTTTGGCTGGTAGTGTTTTTGGCTGGTAATATCTTTTGAGGGCATTACTACATTTTATGATAAAATAATAATTTACAGTACTAATTTTCAAACAATCATAAGTTTATTCTCTCTCTCTCTCTCTCTCTCTCTCTCTCTCTCTCTCTCTCTCTCTCTGTTATTGGCTGTACTATATACAGTGGTCGGGGGATGTGTACCAGACCTCCCACCCCGCAAATAGTTAGAACCCGTGAATAGTTGGAACCCTTTAAAAAATGTAAAACTGCCTAAAGAAAAACCTACAATAATGTTTATACCTGATTTTTTCAATAGTTTTATTACAAAAATTGCATTTTGTGGAGAAATTGATAAAAGAAACCAGGAATTTGTGGATATTTCTCGTAGAAAAATACTGCAAATAATGGGGGGGGGATATGTTCCAGAAAGAAATCCATGAATGCGTGAGCCCACAAATCTGGAGAATGCAAATATGAGGGACCCACTGTATGTTTAATGGGAAAATGTTTAAGATGACTTTGAAATTATATTAATATAATAAAAAAATTTATGCAGTAATAGGATAGTAATTTAAGGTACTATATTTGAAGTAGGATGTTATTCAAGGTATGAATTTGTTTTTTGAACTCTCAAGATAGGCAGTTATAAGCATTTTTAGAGGGGGTGTAAGTATTTGCAGGTTTTAACAGTTCGGGGTGGGGTAGGTTCTGGTACGCATCCCCCCGTGAATACCGGGGGTCCACTGTAGATATTGGTAACTTTTAATAGTCTTGTCATTGTGCTGTGATGTTCAATACTCCACACCTTTCTTAAAGTTTATTCCAGCTGGGCCAAATTATGGAATGATTGTGTTACTCATATAGTTAGAGTGTTGGAACTACAATTCAAATTTGGTGCAAATGTTTTTTGTTGAACAGGGTGATGTTGGTCCAGCTTCATAGTTTGTAAGTATGGAGGAGTGATAATGGTAGTTACATTTGACATCTGCGAGGGTTGCATGAGAGAGAGAGAGAGAGAGAGAGAGAGAGAGAGAGAGAGAGAGAGAGAGAGAGAGAGTGAGCGAAAGTGTTGTTGGGTTGAGAGTTTAGATGTTTTTGTATGTTTGATATGTTGTGTTTCGTGGTTGGTGATGTTGTGTGATAGTATGTAAGTGTGTATGTGTTTTTCTGAAGAGTGCGAGTGAGTAAGCAATCAATCGAGAGAGAGAAAGATTGTAATTGGTGGGAGAGAAAGATCATAGTTGGGGGATGGATAATGAGGCGTGGTTTGATGGTGGCGTAAGCGTCTAGCTTGTCTGTTGGAGAAGTGGCCAAGTATATCAATGGCGAGAGTCCGTTACGAGATTCGTGAAGAGTCAGTAAGTCGGAAAAGACGGTCAGTCAGAAGTAGCCAGTGTTATTTGGTGTTTTCTTGGTTGATAGGTATTGATGTTGCATGGTTCTTGTGTGTATGTCTGTCTGGTGATTGTTGAGCTGAAGAGGTTTGTTGTACTTGATTTTGCATTTTGATGGTTTCATGAGTTGTCTGGTGGTTTGTTGTGCTGGGTTTGATTCGTCATGTTGTTTTTGAGTTGTTAGTATTTGTTTACGTAGTGTTTGGGGTGTTGTTTTTTGAGTAGTTGTATGGTTTTGGTGCTTGTCTGTCTTGGGTAATGAAATTCAGTGGTTGTTGTGTCTCGAAGACTAGCCTATATCCAGCGGACGGCACAGCGCCTAGCCCTGAGTATCTTGAGTCTGAGGTGTACTCACCTCAGACTCAAGATACTTGTGTTTTGTGTGTTCTGTATTTCGGTAAGCCAACCGTCATGCAGGGATTTAGTAACGCGAAGAGGAAATTATGGCAGAGGGAAAGTTCGATAGTCAGTACGACTAAAGTAACTGTGGGGAGATTTGCTTGCTTTTGATCCTGCCACATTAGTACCAATATGCTTTTGTATAAGTAACTTACCAAGTAATTACTTAGCTAAAAGTTTCTAGTATCGCCAAGAGGGCTTCAATTTGTTTCTGATGGCTGTAATACAGTTGTTAACTGCAGCTTTGTTTTGGAATTTGTATTTGTTCCTACACGATACATAAACCATCGGTCATATACGTTGGGAATTACTCTTGATGAAGCTGGAAAACAGCCATTAAACTCTTAAACAAGGTGGTTAGGCAGTAACTACCATATGGTAGGTGGGAATACCTGACTGCCCAGCTGTAAACATTCCAGATTGTGTTCAGGCATCATGCAATGCAGACGTGTTTTCATGAGCTCTTTGCCTGACTGTCATTGATCTCTTTTGCCTTGTGTTTTATTTATTAATATATAAGCCCACATCTTGTGATAGCCTTGTGTAGGCTGTTTCCCCTAGCTTGTGTGTCTCAGGGTAGGCAGCCAATTACTTGACATTTGCTCCCCTATCATTCACCCTCACACCCTCTGCTGTAAGGGCATGACAGTTAAATCTTTTGTGACTTATGCTGAGTGTTGCTCTTTGCTGCTTGCACTCTGGGCAATTTTGCTGGGAGAAAACTTCAGGCTGAGCACCTGGTGTCTCTGTCTCAACTGAGCACCTGGAGAAGCAGGGAGGAGATTCCCTCCAGAATTCCTACGGGGAGGCACTGTTCTCTCATTGGCTCTTCCAGATCATAGGGTGGGAACTGATTTGCATTCTCCTCTGGTGTCTCAAGTTTCAGGAGCCTTGAGGGCATGTCCTCTTGAGGCCACGCTCTCGGTCCCGGTTTTAGAAGTCTATGTCTAAGACTGGTCCTGTGCCTGTCCCTTCTCAGTTTCTTTAGAAGCCAAGAGGAGACCGCTCCCAATTGTCATTCTTACGAGATTCAGGAGTTTTGCCAGGCACTTGGATTCCTTGGAATTGCGAGCACTCAACTGATAAGTTCTCAAGTGCCAGGGATTCTGCGGAATCTAGAGTGCCTTTGAAACCTGTGCCAGAGGGTTCACTCTTTGGTCTGGTTTAGGCACAGAACGAGGGTAGGTGCCAAGACATGTTGGGATTAAAACACCATCTGCCAGCTCTGCTGGGTCAGGTCCATCCTTTGTGTCGTGGACCTTATGGTACGAACACGTGGGATAGCAGACACAGTGTCACCCTTTAAGCTTTCTTCTTGAGGGGCTTTGGCCCCAAAGCAGGCTAGAGCATTTAGGGAGGAAAGCGATAGTTCTTGGCAGATGAGTACCGCTTGTCCAACCCCCAATTGCGTTCACACCCTTGGCTCAGCTTACTTTCCACACCAGGGCCCTGGTCGCTTTTGAGCGTTCAGTTCGGGTCGGCTCTGCTTGTTCACCCCGTTCGCCACCTAGACCCAGGTTCAGTTCATGTGATCTACTTGGCTTGACCTGCTTGGATTAGCTGAATCGAGTGCTCGACTCTGTTCGTTAGAACTTTCCTCTCTCATCAGGTCGGTGCTTTGATCCTCAGATTGTCTTGTTGTGCCTCCAAGTACTCGAAGAACCCTTCCTTTGGTTCTGTCGAGGTTCTCCCTTCAAGGAGGGAAAATTGCCCCCTGGAAAGCCTTAAGGGTCTTCTTCCAGGTGAGAAAAGGTGTTTCGAAGGGGCGCCGCATTCCTTGCTTGCTAGACCATTCTCGAACAGATGAAATACCTTTTCTCTGGACAAGGAGTTCATTCGGGTCGAGATGCCCAATCTGGCTCTCTTTCCCTCAGTTGCCTTGACAGGGTCCTGTGCTGGCTGCAGGTTGTCCTATCTCTGCTTCGCTCGAACTCAGGGTCTCACAGTGTTTCTCCTTGCCACAAAGGGTATCCCCTCTTGCAACAAGAGACAGCGAGCCAGGAGGACACCTCTATGGTTTCTGTCCAGGCTGTCTCCTATGAGATCTGTGATCCCTCACTCCTTTAAGGCTTTGTCTCCTCAGATGCGATCATTCCTAGAGAGGACCCTGCCTTCTGGAGACCAGGGGCAGGGTGTTTGTTCCCTACCCAGTACCAGACAGCAACCTGCGGGCAATTCTGGTTGCTAAGAAAAGGGACATTGTCCTAATTCGGACCTCCAGCTTTGTAAGTCCTGAAGTTGTCTCGACCCTTAGGAATAGACTTTTATTCGGTTCTGCCTCTCTTTCAGAGAGTGGTAGATACTGCAGTAGTCAATGAACGTGCCAGTGCAACTGCCTTGTCCTCCGGCAATGGCCAAGACCCTTGGGTCTTAGTAACTGCAGAAACACCCAGCCTTCTTTCTCTTCTGAAAAAGTGCACATACGTGTGTCTCATTCCCCGACCAGCTCTTCCTCACTCCCTAAGAAGTATCAGTCTTCAAAGGACAATTGGGGACACATCCAGCCTTCTTTCTCTACTGAGAAAGTGTGCATATGTGTGTCCCTTTCAATTTTCTTTCTTATTGGAAGAGGGCAGAAGGAAGGAGATAGGAAAGACCACTCTTAACATGCATTCTCAAACTGCTAGTGTTTTGATGAGGAGTTGTCCGTCGAGTCTTTGAACTTGATGATGACATAGCGGAGACCCAGTAGTAGATATCCTTCAGGAAGAAGTACTCGCTATCTTCGGGGCTTGGCCATCTTCCATTGAACTTCCGTTCCGTCTCCTCTCCTGTGTTCCCAGTTGAGGAGCAGCCAATTTGTCTAGAGCTAGTCGTCTTCAGTGTCCTGTTATCAACATAGAAGCCTACCCTCGGGGCAGCTTCAGTTTGCTCTCTTCAGTGGGGAATGAAGGAAGCCTGCTTTGAGTCCTTAATCCTCTTTTCTCTCTTGAATGATGAGGCAGGATTTAGGCTGGTGCTTGATCAACTGAAGCCTTTAAATATGCCCGCATATTCTCCTCGCAACATGCCTCTGTTATCAGATGTGCTGACCAAATAATAGGCATTCTTTACGTTCCCCTCCCCAGAGGACTTTGTTGTTAACATTCCATATGAGATGCTTCTTTGTCCTGTTAGAGTGCTGCGGTGCTATTTGAAGAGTACTCGACATCTCTGGCCTGACTCGAAGAATACTATTTCTTTCTGGCTTTGTGAGACGGTCAGGAAAGCGTACTCTGCCATGGGCGAAGACAACACATTTACCTTTCATCCTAGAGTCAGGGGCATTGGTCCAACCCTCGGTTCCTCAGGTACTGAAGGTGGACGTGTTCTTGACAAAACACTTTTACTCCCGGCTACCTTCGGGATATTGCCCACAAGTCCTTGGACGCTTTTTCCTTGGGACCTGTGGTGGCTGTTTAACAGGTTGTGTATCTTACTAGACTCCTTTAACAGGATGTACGGTTATGAATGTGCATATTAATGAGAGAGTGAATGGCTCTACCTCTTCTCCTTTCACCCTATTCTTTTTACGGGCAGAGAGTGGACAAGCTGTTACATGCTGGATCTGGCAGCCGATACAGATAAGTCTATTCATCAAGCTCTGTATCTATTTTCTTTGATTAGATTATAGAACACATATCCTCTTTGTCCCCCTAGCAAGGAGAGGAAGGAGGCCTTGACATAAGAGAAACCCAATGCTTGTATTTGCCTTATCATCTCCAACATTACAGGTTTTTTTTTTTGCCCTTTCATACGAGGTTAAGTGTTCCTCCCTCATAATGGCCTAGAAGTCTAACCATTGATCTCGCAGTTCTATACTCTTATCAGTTGGTCATAGGCTTGGTTTCCTTCCTCACTCCATCAACCAGAAAGAAAACCCAGGTGTGGCAAACTCCAGTCAGTTCATAGAGTCTCACTCAGATTCCTCCATCCAAAACCAGTGTCTTCCTAATGTAAAGGACCGATGGTTTGCATATCGTGTAGGAACAGATCACAATTTTTTAATGTAAATTGTATTTTTCCTAACTATGCAAGCCTGAGGTCCTTTACATTACACTTAAAGCCACCTTATGCCACCCCTCAATCTGACACCAGGGTCAAAAGCAAATTGAAATATTATGTCTGGTAGGGACAGGACTCCCAACTACCAGATAGGTAGTTAATTGCCTAACCACCTTGTTTGAAAGTTCAACAGCCGTTTTCCTACCTTCGCTGAAAGTAGTGTTTCCTAATGCAAAGGACCTTAGGTTTGTATAGTTAGGAAAAATACAATTTACCTTAAAAAATTGTGATTTGTTTAATTTTATTTTTATGTTTATTAATTTTCTTTATTATTTCTTAAATAGTTTTTAGTTCTTAATTTTATTCTTTCTTTTTCCTTGTTATTTTGCTTTGATAGTGTTTACTCCACTTCTCAATTTCTTAATTCTTATTGAGGTAATTTTCCCGATGGGGCCCTTGGGCGTGAATCATTTGCTCTTCCAAACAGGGTTGCAGTTTATATAGTCATCATTATAATATTGTTTGTGCCCAACTCTCATCTCTCGTAATGTCACTTTTGCATGCTCAGTGGTTGTTGTGGGAAGGATGGCTGAGTGTTCAGGTGGTGCATGTTTTAAGGAGAGAGTACTGCTGTTTCCTGATTAGTGAACAAAAATCTAAGTTTGGGACTTGTGGCAACCTGACAGTGAGCTTGGTATGGTTGATGGATTTGTAAGAACTTGTTTGTCATAAAACTTAGCCTCTGTAAAATGTCTGGTTGTAATTAGCAGAACTTCACCAATGTTCAAATTTTGTCTTCTTGTGCATGCAATTGTTTTACAGTTTTCTCCAATAATTCATTATGTGTAGAAATTAAGAGCTTTTTTATCTTTAGCTCTGACAACTGTAACCAACTGCACTTCACAGTGCTCAGATGGAAGCATTTGTGGTGCAACTAGTCCAGTACTTTATACATTGTGGAACGCAGTAGCAAGCAGTGGAAAAATAGTCGTTACTTTGAGCAACACAACTTACACCAAGGGACAAGTGAGTGTTCTTTTGTTTTAATTGTTTTCTTTGTGCTATTTCATGCTGTATATATTGTTCTCCAGTCTTTAGATATACATATGCCTAGCGAGAAAAAGTAAAATATTGTGAATTTGTAATACGCGACATCATTTTTATATAAGAAACTTATTCAGCAATTAATTAGCTAAGAATTTCTACACACAAGGCAGCTCGACTTTTGAAATTCGCAATAGCGACTTTTGTTAGGTAAGTGACTAGTTCTACCAACTTTCAGGGAAAGAAAGGAATAACTTGACCAAGAGCTCAATTTGTATCTGCTGGCAGACCACACACTGTTTTGAGAATATGGCTTGGTTGTGGATTCAAATTGCTACAGGCAGTCCACAGTTAATAGCGATCCGGTTTTATGACGCTAAAATCTGCGATTTATGGCACCATAACTGAGTTCCAGTTGGCGCTGATAATTAGAGTTATGGCACCATAACATACCTAACAGAGACACCATTAACAGGTTATAAGTGCCATAAATCGCTGAGTTTTGGTTAACGGCAGTTTTTGCTTATTAGCACCCCGCCAATAACTGGGGACTGCTTGTATCTTCCCTATCGGTGAAGTATTTTGCCTACAGTAGCCAGCACCATATGTATTTAGTTAGGTTTTCCAGCGAAACCTTAATTGGACAGTTCTCATAGTGAGATTCACCAACTTTTGACTTTCATTACGAGTTGACTAATGTCTGATTCTAACGGAAGACTAACTTCTCACCTGACTAAGATAGAGAGAGACTATAAAAGAAAAGCAGCTTCTAGAGCAGATGTTAATTCAGCAGTAGTGTGGATGTACCTGTTGTCTCTTCTCCTGCTGTTACGGACTCTGAGATCTCAGAGACAATGTTACGGTGTCAAAATATCCTGGAAAGGGTCGACACAGTGTTACGGCCTCTGAGAGAGGTCCGTTTCAGGTTCGATATGAAATAATAAAAAAAAAATTTTCAACACCAACAGTTGAAACTGGGGATACGAATATAGAAAGAAACACTAACACAACAAAGGTTTATTTACAAGCTTACTAACAAAGGTAAATGCAGAATGGTATCTCCTATTTACATAAAAAGACAGAATCTTACACTGCATGAACTGGGGGAACAGTGAGGCAACTCAAATACTTGCTAATCAATTTGGTAATCCGAGGTGGTGGCTTCTCCAAAAGTAGAGCGGCAATTGCAGACGTCCTCTTAACTCCGTATTGCAGAAATTAGTCTACTTGAAAGGCAGGAACTACTCAAAACCTGTAGCAGGACCTTTTCTTCTCTGAAGTCTGCTCGACATCGAGAAAACACGAGATAATTCGTCCACTCCTGAAGGCGACTAGACCAATATCCAACCAACTCTCGAACAACTCTTCTTTCGATTGATACTTCGTCGGTTCCTTCGTCTCTAGTCTCTCTCTGACGATCACTGCTGCTGATCTCTCACTGATAATCTGATCTGTGGCTCTTACTGAGGATATCTCTCTGTGACTAACTGGTGATCTCTCTCTTTTACGATCTCTTCCTTCTTCTACGATCACTGTTTGCTCCTCCTTCCTCCGTCGTATTTATACGGCATCCCGGGGGCGGGGCCTATGGCGAGTGTCACAGGTTCCCGAGATTGCTAGAATTTCTTAGATGAATCTAGACGAGGTATTGCATCAGAAATCGCGGCGTTTCTCACGACACATTCAGATATCACCTCCTCCTTTGCCTGGCTCTCATGCTTCCGAACCGATTGCTTTGCTAGCCTCAAGACAAAATTTGACCAAAAGCTTAAACCTGGGAGCAGGCATACTGGAAGCCCAAGGAAGATCGGTGGGTGTCTACTCACATGTAGTTGCCCTCTCGGTTGTACCTGTTGCATCCTATGTTGTGACAAAGGACAGCCACTGGAAAGGCGTCTCGGACATGCATAATGCCTCATCATATTCTGGAGAGTCCAGTCCTAGTACAGGCAGTCCCCTGTTATCAGCAATCTGGTTTTATGGGGCTTGTTTAGTGCCAGAAATTGGCAATTTTTGTCGCCGAAATGTACCAATTTCTGGTTATGAGCACGGATAATAGATTATTAGCAGTGATACATACCCATCAGAGGTGTCATTAGCACCAAAATCTGGTTATCGGCAATTTTTGCTTATCATCAAGCTGTCATAACAGAACTCCTGCCAATAACTAGGGACTGCCTGTAATAGGTGCCAGTAGCGCTTCTCAGGTGAGTCTCACCCTTTAAAGAGGCGTTCATTGTACAGGGACCAGTCTCACCCTCGTTCGTTGTACAGGGACCAGTCTCACCCGCTACCTAGCCAAAGCTTTTGCGAACCTTTACGTAACCCTCAACCTCTTGCAGGTCATGGGACAGTCTGGAACATTTTTCCCCAAATGATCACTAGTATGTGGCACCCAGGCACTCCTGTGTCTTATAAGCAATTAACTTCGTTTTCAAAGCGTCCTTCCTCTCATGAGCAGTCGGCAGCTTTTAAGCATAATCTTTCACTCTCTTATATTTTACAAGTAACATACAGGAAATGTAAATCAGTATTCGCAATGGATTACTTATGAGACATAGAAATGATCTACGAGAACTGGAGCACCTTAGGACCTTTGTCCGTGGCTGGCACAGTGTTGGGGGAGGAAGCATAGGAAGCATCCCTTCCATCCTTCTGTCTCTTCACCTTGGGGGTTACTAAGTATGTACCTTGGGTGCCCACCAGTATTTTAGTGTTGAGTTGTGGTTATAGTTTTTATATGGTGTAAGTGACAGAATTCTCTGGTGGTTCTTGTTGTGATACTGTGCGCTGGCAGGGGCAAATATTGTTGCCATTTTGGCCATTCGAGGTGTCCCTCACACCGAAGGAGTGATCCGATGGCTGACAAAGAATTAGGAGGAGCTTTGTTATGAAGTTCCCACGTGAGTAGAGGCACCCCACAGCTATACCGCCACACCACTACAGGTTGAGATGAGCGATAACCAGAGGCAGTATCTACCTGCAGTAGCTATCTCACCAGGTAGATGTCCATGAATCACCAACTGTCAGTGAGGATTCAGTTAAGTAATTATTGGGTAAGATACTTAATATAAAATGACATTGTTATAATACATAAAATAAAGTTTTATACATACATACATACATACATACATACATACATACATACATACAGTGGTGCCTCGTTTGTCGAACATTTCTTATGTCGAACCCCATTTTTCAAACGAAATTTTCGAGAAAATTATGTGTCGTTTGTCGAACAAATGCTCGTACTTTGAACTGATTGATTAACTAGTTTATAATTGTATTCGACAGCCTACTGGATCTTACAAGTTAAACTGTATTGAAAATTTTGGTTTCATTTATAATAGTTTAATGCTAACCATATTCGACAAAATAAATAAAAGTATAAAGCACTTAATATAAGATTTTAACTTCCAGTATAACATTTAGCATAAAAGATGTATAAAATCGTACGTAACCATGATCTCACGCCCAGCTGACTTGAGACTGAACGAGGGAGCTTATATGTTGAGGAGAGAAGAGAAGAGAGAGTTAAAATATTACTGTGTATATGTAAAAGCAATAACAATTCACGTAAAAATGGGAATTTCCAAATAAATTCATCGTAATGATAAAATATGAAAACAATCGGATGCAATACAGAAAAAAAGAGAGAGAAAAAAAGTCTTGATTGAACCAGTGTTCGGTGAGTCAAGTGAGACGGTCTGGTTGAACAACATTAACAAAATAGTAAATGAAAGAGCAAAGCTTTTCACAATAAAATTTAGCATAAACGATTAACAAAATAATTCATCATTGCAGTGATATACAGCTAACTTGAGGTAGAGGGAGGGACCGTTTATATTTTTGAAGAATAATGAATGAATGAGTTTAAGTTAAGCCTGGGTCACACATTGGCGATTTCAGACCGCGATTTTCGTAAAGGCTGGGTTTGGCAATCAATCTCCTATAGTCGCGGGCTTGGGCTAAAAAAGAAAGGTCAGCTGATATCGATTCCAGGACGACTTCCGCAATGAACCATTACAACATCATTGCGCAAGTTGAGATGAGATTAGGTTTTAACGTGGTCGAATGCGCAAGTCACCGATGATTTAGGCCACACCCACAATTAACGGTTTTCCCAAGGTCCTTTAAATATACTCCGAGTATATTTAAAGGACCTTGGGTTTTCCTTTTTACAGGACAGCGAGTTCCGTGAAGGCATGACGATTTTTGATTAATTATTTGCGATTTAGTTTCGTAATATTCCGACTTATGTAGTGGGATTGTACAGAGTCGTGAATGTGGATGCCACCATCTATATATAATCTAATAACTAAATCAATATTTTCCATTTATCTCCCATAGATTCAGTGTGTTTCAGAACCTCCATAAATCTTCTTCATGATCATATCGAGTTCTTGGTGTTAGCCGCTTGTGTGTTGCCAAATTTACTTTTTATTTTGAAAAATCCTACTGCCAGGAGTGAGGCAAATCGAGAGGACTCAGTGACACGAGGTCGTCTTCGTGATTATGTTAACTCCCCTTCAGGTTTCATTCATTGGCAGGAATCAATGATATACTAATAAAATGATAAAAAAATACATTTCATGCCTCAGAAAACTTGTTGAAAAACTATATACTTTTCCTGAATAAAACTTAAAATTCAAAAATATTTATATAATTATTAATTAATTTTCTTTTAATTAGTATTCAGTGGCATATTTATCTATATCTGAAGTTTTCAAATTATATCAAGAATACCTACTAAAAATCTTTTATACAATATATATTTTACTCGAAATAGAAAATTCCTTTTCATTTCTTATACTTGAGAACATGCTAAAAAAATGCAAATTTCATGAATAAAAGTTAAAATTCATCCTTACTTATATTACAGAATGTATTTTCGTTTAAGTTATACTTTTCAGTGTCATGTTTAGCTATATCTGAAGTTCTCAAATTATATCAAGAATTCAAAACTGAGGCAGCTGTGGGCAATTAACTAAGCCCTTGAATTACATTTATAGGCTGCCGACGCACTTGACACATTCTGACTCTGCAGCCCCACTGTCCATGTTGTGGTTTGCCAAGTACATGTCATATGTTGTACTGAATGCCGTAAAGGCTAAAGCACACATCGGCAAATAAAGCCCGCGACCGTCGTAATGGCTTGACTTTATAACTGTTATAGACCTTGGAAAAAAAGGAAAATCAGCTGATTACGACAAAAGTACGACGCTCGCAATGTCGGCCAAAGAAACAGATCAGCGCCTGCCCTATGAGCCTCGCAGAGGCCCAGGAGGACTTTAATCTTTTAAAAATCTTTACTCTTTTACAAAATAATCGTAAATTTTACAAATGCTGTTTTGTAAAATTATAATTACAGCTCACACAATATCAAAACAACTAAAATCAGTAATAAATTCTGAGTATATTTGTTGTAAAATATTTACGTTAACTTATTGAGATCGAAGATGCAGTAAGTTTTTTGGGTTATGCATGTCTTTCTAATATTTCTATACACTGTTATTGCAAAATTGCAATTATAACTGTCATAACTATCGTAACGGATAAGAACTAAAACCAACAACAACCCCCTAGTATATATATGAGCCATGTATAGTTCAGGGAGGCAACACATTCGTTTGTGAGTTGTATTCAGTATCATATTTATTTATGTATGACATTCTCAAAGTATATCAAAAACATTGAAAATCTGAAATGCAATTTCTACTCAAAAAAGATAATATCATTTCATTTATTATACTTCAGAACATTCTAATGAATTGTATTGATTGCAGTAAAGTCACTGATATATATTTTTAGAAGAAATCAGTGAATATCCTAAATAAATGTCGGAAATATTTATATTATTACTATATGTATTTCATTTAAGGTTGTTCTATATTCATGTATATGAGAGAGACGACCCTAAGAGTAGATATATAAAAATATACTGAAAATATTGAATCCCAAATATATGCTAATCAAAACAAAAATAAAGGCAGGTTTGTCTACTAAATTCTACCTTTGAACTTTTTTTTTTTTTTTTTTTTTAAGCTGGAAACGCATGTGTCATAATATGGCTACTGCGCACCCCCTCCTTGCAGGTTGAGGAGTTGCCAATTACATTATGTATGTCGAAATTGCTACTTACGTCTGCCGGAATCACATTACGCATGTTGGAAGAGCTATATGGATGTCAAAAGAGCTCCTGGTATGTTGGCATGACGTGGATACTTTTGACAATTGTCATGGCTCGTCTGCGTAACTACATGCAACAGCTAGTTGTTGCAGTCACTTGGCGGATGTGGTGAGACTCAGAGACTGAGTGAGCGCGCACATGATTTGGTCGTAATTCAGTCGTAATTTGGCTTTTACAACGGTTGCGAGCTTTATTCACTGATGTGTGATTTGGCTTTAACTTGCCATTGCTAGTCACAACTTATGTGATCAAATGCCATAAGTCGAGAGGCCATTATGAAATTTTTGGGTGTTGCGCCATGACATGGCAACTTTTGACAGTAGTCATGGAATGATGGCGACGACTATGCAAGGCAGCCTTGCATAGTCGTCATCCCTGGCGCAGTCATCAAACTCGGGGACTTGGTTACGATTTATACCGATTAATGGCGAATTGGTTTTAATGAGAGCGTAGTGGGGTCGTAATGAGCAAAATTTTGACTGTTATGACATACGCGATTTGAAAACACCAATGTGTGACCCAGGCTTTATCGTGCGTCATGGTATTGTTGAGGAGAGAAGAGACCATAAAATCCTTACTCTAATATGTATGTAAAAGCAGTACCTATTCACATTAAAAATGAAATATTTCACAATTAATTCAAAATAATGATAAAACATGTAAACAATCAAATACAATACAGTAAAAAAGAAAAAAGAATAAAAAGCTTGCTCGAGTCAGTGTTCAGTGCACTGAGTGAGATGATAGAGATAGAGAGAGAGACCTTACCTTACAGACCTTACATCTTGTTCGGGTTGCCCCAGGTCCCTCAGTGTGAGGCACCTCTAATGTCTACCAGAGAGTTGCTAGTAGTACATCGTCTGGTATATTCTGCATCTTCCAATCTTGGATGGTCTGGGATGCAGCTTAGATATTTGTCGAGCTTATTCTTAAACACATCTACGCTCACTCCTGATATATTCCTCAGATGAGCTGGCAACGTATTGAATAGACGCTGCATTATCGATGCTGGTGCGTAGTGGATTAATGTCCTTTGTGCTTTCCTTATTTTTCCTGGTATAGATTTGGGAACTATTAATCTACCTCTGCTTGCTCTTTCTGATATTTTTAGCTCCATGATGTTTTTGGCTATTCCTTCTATCTGTTTCCATGCCTGAATTATCATGTAGCGTTCTCTTCTCCTTTCTAGACTATATAATTTTAAGGATTGTAGTCTTTCCCAGTAGTCAAGATCCTTAACTTCTTCTATTCTAGCTGTAAAGGATCTTTGTACACTCTCTATTTGTTCAATATCCTTTTGATAGTGTGGGTACCATATGATATTGCAATATTCAAGTGGACTACGAACATATGTTTTATAAAGCATAATCATGTGTTCAGCATTTCTTGTTTTGAAGTGCCGTAACAACATTCCCATTTTTGCTTTACATTTTGCAAATAGACTTGCTATTTGATCATTGCATAACTTGTTCCTATTCATCATCACACCAAGGTCTTTAACTGCTTCCTTATTTGTGATTGACTCATTATTGGGTCCCCTATATGCATATAGCTTTCCTTCTCTGTCTCCATAATTTATTGATTCAAATTTATCAGAGTTAAATACCATCCTATTTACCTCTGCCCAATTATATACTTAGTTATGGTCTCTTTGTAGCGCGTTCCTATCTTCATCACAAGTAATTTCTCTACTTATTTTTGTGTCATCGGCGAAACTACTCACTACCAAGTCCTTAACATTACTGTCTACGTCTGCAATCATAATAAAAAACAGTAATGCAGCTAACACTGTACCTTGTGGCACACCGGATATTACCTTAGCTTCATCCGATTTCTCATCATTTGCAATAACTATCTGTTTTCTGTTGTGTAAAAATTCTTTTAACCATCTTCCTACTTTATCCACTATATTATGTTTTCTAATTTTCTTTGCTAATATATTATGATCTACCTTGTCAAAAGCTTTTGCAAAGTCTAGATAAACCACATCTGTTTCATTTTCGCTTTTCATGTTTTTGTATATGTTCTCACGGTGGACTAACAGTTGGGTTTGTGTACTTTTTCCGGGTACGAAACCATGTTGTCCTCTATTAAACAAATTATTTTTTATTAAATGTTTCATAATATTTTTCTTCATTACCCTTTCATACACTTTCATAATATGTGAGGTTAGACTCACAGGCCTATAATTACTTGCCTCTAGTCTTGATCCACTTTTGAAAGTAGGGGTAATATATGCTAATTTGTGCTCATCATAAATCTTGCCTGTATCTACACTTTGTCTTAATAATATTGCAAGTGGCTTTGCGATAGAATGAACTACTTTCTTTAACAAAATAGCAGGGACACCATCAGGCCCTGCTGCAGCTCCATTTTTAATTTCATTAATAGCCTGCACAATATCAGCTTCATTAATATCTATGTCTGCTAAATATTCACTATTTTCATCCCTTACTTCTATATCATTATCTTTATTATCAATTCTAGGGGTGAATTCTCTCTTATATCGTTCTGCCAATATGTTGCATATTTCCTTTTTTTCAATCGTTATTCTCCCTTCAATTCTTAGAGGGCCTATTTCTATTCTTCTTTTATTCATCTTTTTCGCATATGAGTACAATAGTTTGGGGTTTTGCTTGATATTTAATAGGGTTTTTTCTTCCAAGTCCCATTTTTCATTTTCTTTTGATTGTATAATCTTTAATTCTGCATTTTCTATCTTACTTATTAGTTCTATCACTTTCCATGCATTTTTTTCTTTTGCAAGACCTTTTTTCCACTTTCTGATTTTCTGGAACAAGATCCTTCTGTCTCTTGGTATGCATGACTGATGTTTAATTTGTTTTTTCTTCTTCGATATATATTTATCCACTATTTTCTCTAATATTTTATATAATACCTCCGTATTTACCTTTATATCATCACTTACAAATATGTTATCCCAATCTTTGTTTAATTCTTCTTTTATATCTAACCATTTTATATTTTTACTGTTGAAGTTGTATTTTCCATATCCTTCCCACTTTTTCATTTCTTGCTTATCTCTGTTTTCACTTGCTTTGGAATGGACTGTTAGTTCTATGACATTATGGTCTGAAATACTCGCATTATAAACTATTATTTCTTTAACATAATTCACCTCGTTCACAAATACTAGGTCTAAAGTATTTTCCTTTCTTGTTGGCAGGTGATTTATTTGTTGAATGTTGTATTCTAGTAACATATCTAATAGCTTTTCGAATTGCCTCCTATCTTCTGCACTACTATTACTCTCTTTTTTATATGTATAAATACAACCACAACCTCCTACTCGTTCTTTCCAGTCTACGAAAGGAAAGTTAAAGTCTCCGGATTGGAGAATAGTCCAGTCCATGTGATTTCTACATATATCATCCAATTTTTCTATTATTGTGTCAATTTCTTTAGTATTAGGGGGTCTATATATTACTATGTTCATTAATTTTTCAGATTCAAATTCTACCGCTATTAGTTCACATTCTGAGTTACTATATTTCTTATATATTTGTCCTTCTTTTTTGTCTTTCCCATATATTGCGGTTCCCCCTTGATTCCTATTTTTTCTATCTGATCTATAAGTTTGGAACCCTTTTATTTGATCGTTATTCCCAGTCTCTTGGGAATACCAGGTTTCACTTATATTCATTATATCTATTTTCTTTTCAATTTGGGTTATTTCTGCTAAGTACTCTATTTTTCTTTTTGAGTTACTCGTAACTAAACCCTGCTCATTCATTACTATGATGGTTTGCATGTTTTTTCATTCATTTGATATGGGTAATAATAAGGATTTTCCCACGCGTCTCTTTCCTGTTCAGGTATGTTGTTCTTTTCTTCATTTCCAGAAATTCTGACATTAAAAAATCCAACTTTTCCATAATATTTTATCTTCCTTCATCATAATTATTCATTTGTGTCTGAATCTGCAATTTTCTCCGTATATGCAATATCCTCTTGCATCGTAAATACAGTATTTATCTCTTGAGCTGTATCTTGGTTGTATCTTGGAGCTGATGCTTAGAAATTCTTTGCTGACACTCCATATCGCGGTGATGGCTTGCTTTTTTCCTTCACCTCATATTCTTTATTCCTCTCTTTATTTGTTTCTTTCTTATTTTGGATTTTATTATTTGATTGATTATTTAATTGATTTTGATTCATGGCTACAGGGTGCATATATTTACATTTTTTGTCGAACTTACATCCTTTTCCTTCTTTTAGGTTTTTGCATATTTTTGGATGTAGATCTCTGCAATCATCCTCATAGCCATCTAGGTATGCACATTTACCATAGATTTCATAGCTGTGACATACCTTGGGATGTTTGTAGTAACATCTTTCTCCGAATCTGCAATTCCCTCTTTTCAAAAGGGTGCAGACTTTGTCTTTCTTGTCTATTTTTTCCTCTTTCCCATCAGTGTGCAGATCTGGGTAGGGCCTCTTCGGGATTTTCTTTTGAGTTGTCATGTCGTAATTTATTTCTTCGTATGTATGCTGCTTGATTGCCTCATATGTAGTATCAATGAGTATCTCTGCATCCATACTTTTATCTTGTTCTTTGTTTTCCTTATTTTTTTTCTGTCATTTCAGTTTTATTTACTTCTCTTCTGTTTTCCTCCTTCTTCTTCCTCTTCCTCATCCTCAACTATTTTTACATTAAGTCATGATTTAATAACATTGTCTATCCATGACAGACATGTTGAGCAAAATATTCTGGTATCCTTACTCATATCTTGCATTACTTCAGCACATTGAGGATGCGTCGGAATGTTGCATGCAGGACATATTCTGATCAGGTTTTGTGGATTAACTATGCTATACCACACCTTACACAGTTTGCATGCTTTTGGCATTCTTTTTCCTATTGCATCAATTAGTATATTCCCAATGTTCACCTTATTCATTTTCTTTGTTGGAATATGTTGATTGATGTAAATTTTTTTTGAGTCTCTTGACCACTTGGATTTCATTTGGAACTTCTTCAATTATTTTCAAAATGTTTTTTGTTGAATTGTTCCAGTTTGAAGGATCATATCCTTCTAATATGTCTATTAATGCTTTTGTATCTTTTTGGTTAGGGCTGTTACTGATCTCATAGATGAGAAATGCCAGCTCCCTTCTTGCTACCTCATCGTATTGTGAATCTGCTAAACACGCTAAATTTCGCCATTTCTTACCACAGATGGAACTTACTGGCATCTTGATCTGATTTACAGTATTTCATTTGATAAACTAACTTAGTAGACGCTTTATCCTACTATTTTCACGCTAATCTTATCACCGACAGTTCACGAACACTTCTAGATATTTTTCAATATCCAGACGTATGTTAAACGTGTGATATCTGTTGATTAATCAGACTGTGCGCGGGAACGTCTCACCAAGAGAGAGAGGAGAGGAAAGGGAAGAAGGGCTCTGCTTCCCACTGACTTATCAGCTGGGCTGGGATGGTTATTCACCCATTTCTTTCACTTACACTTGATCTGCCCAAATAACTTTGATTTTTGTTATGGTAAAATACCTATTTAGTGACAATTGCTTTTTCGATATTTTACTACTGTAAAATATCTGTAATAAACAAACTGGCATCGCTTTCAGCTGCATTCCTTCAATTGTTTGTTTAAATGGCTTTTTTGTGAAAAGTTATTTTATCACTTCCCTTTTCTTTCATTCTTGACTTATTACTTGTTTGCAAAATCCTCATGTTTGTTTTAACTCTGCCGGTTGTTAACAGTAAGTTGATGTATTGTGGCATAATTAATCTCTTTCATGCACTGAAGATCCAAGTGTAAACACACTGATTTCTCTCTCTCTCTCTCTCTCTCTCTCTCTCTCTCTCTCTCTCTCTCTCTCTCTCTCTCTCACCGACACACTATCGATTCCTTTTATCATCCTTGTACCTAATAAGTGAATAAAATTGATTTTGTTATCAACCATTGCATACTGCAACCAATCGGTTTCGTCAAAGGGTTCCTGTCTCTCCTCCCTCCATTCCCCAGCCAGTCGGGTGCCATTTTCACCAAACAGTTCATAAATCGTACACAGAAAAAATAAAATTCCAGAAATTTTGCTTCATATAACGTACTGTTTCATTATTTTACACTCCTAATCTAATTTTTTTAACACATTAATAATAGAAAAAAATGTGAAAAGGGGGACTTTTTGGGTTGGCTGGAACGAATTATCCTGATTCCCTTTATTTCTTATGGGGATATTTTGTTCATATTTCGAACAAATCGTACTTTGAACAGCCTTCTGGAACAGATTAAGTTCGAAGTCTGAGGTACCACTGTATATAACTATTTTACGTATTAAAACGATGTAATGATATATATATATATATATATATATATATATATATATATATATATATATATGTGTGTGTGTGTGTGTGTGTGTGTGTGTGTGTGTGTGTGTTATAGGATCAAGGAATTATTATCAGAATGCATTAGCATATAAAGACTAAGAAAAGGCACGAATAATAAGAAAAGGGGGAATAGGAAAAAAAGAATGAAATAATGACCTTACAATTTAACTGAAGTATAAGAGAGAATCTTTCTCACTCAAGCTTGACACCCAGGTGCTGTGGGAAACCTGAAACCGCTGTACATGATTTACATCTCCTTAAGACATATCAACTCCACTACAGAAAATTAATTGATGCTACAGCTCTCCTGACATCTTCTGACACGCCCGAGTGCTGAGAATTAATTTCAATGGGCCATTTCAAGAAGCCTTATGGTCAGTGTCAGGACAGGAAAACTCAATGCTTCTTTGTTCAAAAGGGGGTACGTGTAAAATTCTTAGCTCCACCCTTTCCAAGGGTAGGCCTATGGTTTTAACCAATCAATTCAACAGTGCCAGCATACTAAGATGTCCTGCAAAGTCTATTTAACCAATGCCTATGAAGACTCACCCTTAAGAGCCAAATTAACCCTTTAACCATTTAGTACGTATATATATGTAGCGCGCCAACACTACCCGAGCCGTTTAGTACATATATATACGGGGAGCAGATGTTTTGACCATGACGTTTAGTACGTATATACATGATTGATTTTTTTTGCCTTTCTTTCAAGGTAAATCCTCTATAATATATTCTATCTAGGTCCAAGGAAGTGACTTTATCCAAACAAAAGCACTTCCTCCTGAACCCCTTTTATCATAATTTTCATGATTTTCTATATCTAATGCGGGAATTCGCCAGTCACTTGGCGACTTCGCTATGTAGCAGACAACACGCTGCTGGCTAGTCGTTCACTTACACACAATTTTGGTCTTTTGACGCAGGGGGTAAAAAGGCTATAATCCTATCTAATCCAACTTAGCATCAGTCGGGAGTTCTTTTCTTCTCTGTTTTTTACTTTTCCAGCTCTAGCGCATATGAAAAACAATAAGTACGTAATTTTAGTTTATCGACATTATTCCCACTGAAATATAAAAAAATGTACTGGAACGTTACAAAACAAGAGGTTAGATATAGAACGCAAACTTTTACTTATGAAACAATGCACAAGTACCATATTTTCAATGAAAGTTATCTACAAAATTCTTACACAACAGACATTGCTGAAAATTCATCTGACAATGTGAATGATGAAAACGAAAATACTTAGATATTGAAAAATTAGATATAGAAAATCAGGAAAGTTATGATAAAAGAAGTTTTGGAGGAAGTGTTTTTATTTGGATAAGGTCAACAACACTTCCTTGGACCTAGATAGAATACATTATAGAAGATTTACCTTGATAGAAATGCATGAAAAATCAATTGTATATTTACATACTAAACGTCACGGTCAAATCATCTGCTCCCCGTATACATACATACATATATACATACATACAGTGGACCCCCCATATTCGCATTCTCCAGATTTGCGGACTCACACATTTGTGGATTTCTCTCGAGAACATTTCCTTGCATTATTCACGGAAAATTCGCCTATTCGCTGTATTTTTCTATGAGAAACATCCACAAATTCCTGGTTTTTATTTTATCAATGTCATCATAAAATGCACTTTTTGTGATGAAACTATTAAAAAAACTAGGTATAAATATTTTTAGTGCATTTTTTCTTGAGTTTTAACAAACAAAATAGGAGGTTTTAATCATTTTTATAGGGGTTCCAACTATTCGTAGTTTCTAACTATTCACGTGGGGTTCTGGTACACATCCCCTGTGAACACAGGGGGACCACTGTGTGTATATATATATATATATATATATATATATATATATATATATATATATATATATACATACATACATACATACATACATACATACACACACAGTGGTACCTTGACCTACGAGTGAATTAATGTACAAGTTTTCCGAGGTACAAGTCGTCACTCAGTCGATTTTTTGCTTTGCTACTCGAGCAAATATTGAGGTACGAGCTGGAGATGAAGTTAAGCAAAGAAGAAAAAATAAATATGCATCTTTTCCATGAATCTTTTAAAAAGTTATGCATTACTTCACTGTATCCAATAATACTGTATGTATTCTCATATTATTGTATTATACCACTAACATAGCGGTCAATATTTTGGTTTTGAAATCAGCTGATGGTGAATACAAGTTTTTTTTGCCATATTTAACTCAATTCTGAGCAAATTTTATTGCTTCTAGTAAGTATAAACGAATATCTTGACATATGAGACAAGGGAATTTTTCATTATATGACATGATTTTAAGTCTAAATGTGACTTGAATACGACTCGTTGTGATTGTGAACTAAATTATTTTTTTCATTAACAGATTATGTTGGTGGCATGTTCATTGAGTAAAAAAATGATTCCGATCACTATTTTCACGATATTCATATTTTATTTATCGTTTATCGGCGTGAAAACAACAGTAAAATGTGTTCTTTCAAGCCCAGTAGTTTTGATTAAAATGATTTTGCGTCAATTTTATCCATAGTTGTGTTTGATGCCATGAGTTTACAAAAGTGTTATCCTTTTTGCCGATGCACGAAAAAAGTCATTGGCAGCTTGAACAGTTTTCTCAGCTTCAGCTACAACTTGGTTTAAATTTAACGTATATTTCCTTGTTGATCTTTAATATACCTATAGCGAATAAACTTATTACATAAAGATATCTCAGTCCTATTCAACATTATGTCATTTATAACATAACTACGGTAATTGTTTACTTTCGTACGATGGTCGAAATGAAAGCCAAACTGATGTTGTTATCCAATTCGGTTGTACTTAGCAAAATAAGTTACTTCCCATTTGGTTGTTCATGGCTGTAGACATTTACGCAACGAATATAATGTTAAAACAATACTTTCATCAGTCACTTTTGCTGTTTTTGTACTTATTTAACTAGAAGATGAAATAAAGTTTAGCTATTGTAATTTGGTCTCTCGTAAAATCGGATTATCCTAAGACGAATAATATAACTTGAACACTACTACCTTACACTGTATGAAACCTTATTACCTCTTTATTTAGAAATGTATTTTCCTTATTTAATAACATGAAACATTAAAATGTTGGGTGGCATTTGCAGGGTTGGAATGGATTAAGACATTATAAGTATTTTCAATGGGGAAAATTGATTTGATGTGCGAGCAAATTGAGCTACAAGCTCGGCTACGGAACAAATTAAACTCTTAGGCCAAGATACCACTGTATATATATATATATATATATATATATATATATATATATATATATATTATATATATATATATATATATTATACTTATATATATATATATATATATTATATATATATATATTTAAATATATATATATATATATATATAATATATATATATATATATATATATATATGATATATATATACATATATCATATATATATATATATATATATATATTATATATATATATATATATATATATATATATATATATATATATATATATATATATATATATACACACATATTACAGTGGTATCTTGGCCTACGAGTTTAATTTGTTCCATAGCCGAGCTCGTAGCTCAATTTGTTCGCACATCAAATCAATTTTCCCCATTGAAAATACTTATAATGCCTTAATCCGTTCCAACTCTTCAAATGCCACCCCACAGTTTTTTATGTTTCATGTTATTAAATAAGGAAAATACATTTCTAAATAACAAATATTGTATAAAACATAATAGAAAGAGTATGTAAAGAGATAATAAGGTTTCATACAGTGTAAGGTAGTAGCGTTCAAGTTATATTATCCGTCTTAGGATAATCCGATTTTACGAGAGGCCAAATTACAATAGCTAAACTTTATTTCATCTTCTAGTTATATAAGTACAAAAACAGCAAAAGAGACTGATGAAAGTATTGTTTTAACGTTATGCTCGGCGCGTAAATGTCTACAGCCATGAACAACCGAATGAGAAATAACTTATATATATATATATATATATATATATATATATATATATATATATATATATATATTTATATATATATATATATATATATATATATATATATATATATATATATATATATAGGATATGCGGAACTTCCATATACATTCTAACTTCAGGAAAGCCGAAGACACATGAAGAGTTAAAAGGGTTTTATTCGCTAAGAAACGTTTCGCACAAGGAACTTTGTGCATCATCATCTGTTAAAAATAAAGTACATTTAAATTAATAAAAAGCAAAATACAAATAAAAATTACAAACTAAAATTTTAAATTTAAAAATTATAATTTAAAAAATTAGCATAATTCAAAGTTAAAAGTGATATAAGAACATTAAAAGTGAAATAAGAACATTCAAAAGTGAAATAAGAACATTAAAACACGACTACTAAAACACCAACCATTCGCTAAGAAGAGGGGGAGCAAAGGAGGGAATTAAAGGAGGAGAGAGAATGACTAGAAATGAGAATTGAGGTCGTCAGAAGAATACTATGCCCAGGTATAGCGGAGAACGATGAACTACCGCTATTCAATGAGGGAACAAGTCTTGATAAATAATGACTCGAGTGTTGTTAAATACTCAGAGTCCTTATTGTAACCTAACAAAATGGAGAAGTGCTGTTTCTTGACTTCGATCTTACTTTGATGGCATGATTTTTTGATATTTGAATGCTCCTAGTCCTACTTAATCTCTGGCCAGTTCTAAAACTACACCCCATGTGGCTGCAATATCGCATTTGCAACAGCCTCTTGGTAGATCCAACGTAAATACCAGGACATCCTGGGAACGTAAATTTATACACAACATTGACCTCATAAAAGGCTGCAGACGATCTTTAAAGCAGAACAGGGAGCCAATTTTACTCGGGTTATTTGATATTAATTTTAAATTTAAACATGGAATTTCACCTTCAATGATTTGAGTAATTTTCTTTGACAGTTTCAGGTTGGAAATATAAGGAATCGAGGCATACATGAGTTTCTTTGGAACGTCAACAATCGGTGGTACTGGTTTCAGATATTTAGTTAAAATTTTGTTAATTATTTTCTGAACTAAGTCTTTGGGATATGAATTTTGTTGGAAAAAAGAAAGTAAAAATTCTATTTCCCTATGAAAAATGTCCCAACTCGAAAAGAGTACTTCAGGGCTCTATGACTAAAGTGGAGATAGTGTTAAGTTTAAAACTTCTTTGGCAGGAGTAAACTGAAAGAGATGGCAGAAAAAAGGCTAAGCAAGCAGAAACAAAGGAGGAACTCAACGAGAAATACAAAGTACAAGAGAGGGGACTAAACAACACAATAGAAGATGTAAAACAGAGGCTTAAGCCAAAGCACACAAGATCCAACGGTACATGAACAGGAATAAGGGATACCAACAGAACAAACTATTCGGAACCAACCAGAAAAGACTATACAGCCAACTAAGAGGGGAAGACAACCACCCAGAAATTCCTGAAGCCGAACCAAGTAAGAGACTCTGGGAAAACATATGGAGCAATCCGGTATCACACAACAAACATGCAACATGGCTCCAGGAAGTCAAGGGAAGAAGAAACAGGGAGAATAAAACAAAGATTCACAGAGATCACGACAGACACAGTCAGACACCAACTAAAGAAAATGCCAAAACTGGAAAACCCCAGGTCCCGATGAAGTCCTTGGATACTGGCTCAAAAACTTCAAGGCCCTACACAACCCACGAATAGCAGAACTCCCAGCATTGTAATCTCAAATCACCCAAGCACCCAAATGGATGACCACAGAAGAACATCCTTAGTACAAAAAGACAAGAGTAAGGGAAATATAGCCAGTAACTACAGGCCTATCAACTGCCTACCAATAATGTGGAAGTTACTAACAGGTATCATCAGTGAAAGGCTATACAACTACCTATAGGAGACACCATCCCCTACCAACAGAAAGGCTGCAGAAGGAAGTGTAGGGGGCACAAAAGACCAGCTCCTGATAGACAAAATGGTAATGAAGAACAGTAGGAGAAGGAAAACCAACCTAAGCATGGCATGGATAGACTATAAGAAAGCCTTCGACATGATACCACACACATGGCTAATAGAATGCCTGAAAATATATGGGGCAGAGGAAAAATACCATCAGCTTCCTCAAAAATACAATGCGCAACTGGAATACAATACTTACAAGCTCTGGAATAAGACTAGCAGAGGTTATATCAGGAGAGGGATCTTCCAGGGCGACTCACTGTCCCCACTACTCTTCGTAGTAGCCATGATTCCCATGACAAAAAGTACTACAGAAGATGGATGCCGGGTACCAACTCAAGAAAAGAGGCAACAAAATCAACCATCTGATGTTCATGGACGACATCAAGCTGTATGGTAAGAGCATCAGGAAATAGATACCCTAATCATCCAGACTGTAAGGATTGTATCTGGGGACATCAGAATGGAGTTTGGAATAGAAAAATGCGCCTTAGTCAACATACAAAAAGGCAAAGTAACGAGAACTGAAGGGATAAAGCTACCAGATGGGAGCAACATCAAACACATAGATGAGACAGGATACAAATACCTGGGAATAATGGAAGGAGGAGATATAAAACACCAAGAGATGAAGGACACGATCAGGAAAGAATATATGCAGAGACTCAAGGCGATACTCAAGTCAAAACTCAATGGAGGAAATATGATAAAAGCCATAAACACATGGGCAGTGCCAGTAATCAGATACAGCGCAGGAATAGTGGAATGGACGAAGGCAGAACTCCGCAGCATAGATCAGAAAACCAGGAAACAAATGACAATACACAAAGCACTACACCCAAGAGCAAATACGGACAGACTATACATAACACGAAAGGAAGGAGGAGAGGACTACTAAGTATAGAGGACTGCGTCAACATTGAAAACAGAGCACTGGGGCAATATCTGAAAACCAGTGAAGACGAGTGGCTTAAAGAGTGCGAATGGGAAGAAACAAGGACTAATAAAAGTAGACGAAAGACCCAGAAATATACAGAGACATGGAGAAGACAGAGAGAAGAGGGGACCGCACAACAAACCAATGCACGGACAATACATAGACAGACTAAAGAACTAGCCAGCGATGACAATTGGCAATGGCTACAGAGAGCTAAAGAAGGAAACTGAAGGAATGATAACAGCGGCACAAGATCAGGCCCTAAGAACCAGATATGTTCAAAGTACGATAGACGGAAATAACATCTCTCCCATATGTAGGAAGTGCAATACGAAAAATGAAACCATAAACCACATAGCAAGTGAATGCCCGGCACTTGCACAGAACCAGTACAAAAAGAGGCATGATTCAGTGGAGGCAAAAGCCCTCCACTGGAGCCTGTGCAAGAAACATCAGCTACCTTGCAGTAATAAGTGGTACGAGCACCAACCTGAGGGAGTGATAGAAAACGATCAGGCAAAGATCCTCTGGGACTATGGTATCAGAACGGATAGGGTGATACGTGCAAATAGACCAGACGTGACGTTGATTGACAAAATCAAGAAGAAAGTATCACTCATTGATGTCGCAATACCATGGGACACCAGAGTTGAAGAGAAGAGAGGGAAAAAATGGATAAGTATCAAGATCTGAAAATAGAAATAAGAAGGATATGGGATATGCCAGTGGAAATCGTACCCATAATCATAGGAGCACTAGGCACGATCCCAAGATCCCTGAAAAGGAATCTAGAAAAACTAGAGGCTGAAGTAGCTCCAGGTCTCATGCAGAAGTGTGTGATCCTAGAAACGGCACACATAGTAAGAAAAGTGATGGACTCCTAAGGAGGCAGGATGCAACCGCAACCCCACACTATAAATACCACCCAGTCGAATTAGAGGACTGTGATAGAGCAAAAAAAAAACAAAAAAAAAAAAATAATAATAATAATAATAATAATAACTGTATTACAAAATTCATATTATGTGATAGTATTTTAAAGAAATACAATACTAATCTATCCATGTCACTTTTAATTAAGGTTAACTCTCTCTCTCTCTCTCTCTTTTGCATACAAGATAATGTTTTATAGTGGTAGCTCCCTCCCTCTCTTTCGCTGGAAGCGTTATAAGTATTTGTTTGACAGAACAGAGAGAGATAAATCTCTCTCTCTCTCTCTCTCTCTCTCTCTCTCTCTCTCCACTCTCTCTCTCTCTCTCTCTCTCTTTTACCAAATTGATCAAAGAATTTTTATGTTACTAGTATGTAAAATGTTTATTGATAATTTCAGTTAATTTAATAACTAATAATAATAATAATATAATAATATAATAATAATAATAATAATATAATAAAAACTGTAATTACAAAATTCATAATGGTACCTAGTATTTTAAAGAAATGAAAATGACCTTTCCATTTCATTTTGTAAGGATAATCTCTTTCTTAATGAGATGAGAGAATTCTTATGGTAGATGCACGTGTTTTATTTTAAATATTTTCAAATAATAATAATAATAATAATAATAATAATAGAAGTAGTAATAATACAATAACTAATTTCAAATGAAAATTCTTCCCTTCGTCTTTTTCTGTATCATTTCCTACCTCATAACGCCAGTGACTCTCGGAGCTGGAAAAGTAACAATGCCATACAATGGTCAACGAATTTAATGGTTTTATGAATTCTCTCTCTCTCCTCTCTATCGTCTCTCCTCCCTCCTCCATCCTCCCTCTCTCTCTTCCCTCCCTTCTCTCTCTTCTCTCTCTCTCTCTCTCTCTCGCTCTCTCTCTCTCTCTCTCTCTCTCTCTCTCTCTCTTACTGAGATGAGATCATTTTCATGAACATGTATGTAATAAGTTTATCATTAATATTTTCCAATAATAATACCTATACTGTAAGTACAAAATTCATATGTGAGTAGGTTTAAATTTTAAAACAATAATCATTGCCATTTCTCTCTTTTAAATACTGTAAGGACAATCTCTCTCTCTCTCTCTCTCTCCACAAGTTACTTGTCATAGTAGTAACTCTGTCTCTCTTGGCTGCAAGTGTTATAAGTACGTATGCAAGTATATACTAATGTTTAGGATTACTTTGAAATTATATTAATACAATATCTAAGATTAATACAGTAATATGATAATAATTTGAGGTAAATTTAATGCAGGATGTTACATAACGTATACATTTGGTGTTTCTATTTCTTCCTTCTTTTATCTCTCTCTCTCTCAGCAAAAGAATTGATAGACAGACAAACATAATTGCACAGTCCTCTCTTTTTCTCTTCTCTGGAGAAATATATGTATTTATGGGAGGGGGAAAAAGTTGCCTACAGACGTTCATTTCAATCTATTGAAATCGTAAGGAGTTATTCTCTCTTTCTCTCTGCAATTGGCTGTTTATATATTTCTAATGGTAAAATGTTTAGATGATTTAAAATGATATTATAATACCAATTCAATGGTATATTTGATGTAGGATAATACTTTAAGTAGACATTTGGTATTTGTGATTTCACATACAATTGTTTCCCTTGTAAAAGAAAATGGATGTCTCAAATAGTAACAGTATGAAGAAAACGTGCATGACTGAATACTTATGGGGGGACTGAATTATTTTCACATACGTAACTAGTCATGCAGTACGTACGTAGTAGGTATTTATGTATAACCATAAAATGTAAGATTTACTTTAAAACCAGTATTAATAATATTTTAAAGATTAATATGATCATAATAGGATATTTTATGTATATTTGATGAAGGATGGTCTTTTTAGGGATACTTTGGTGTTTGCATGTTCAGGATAGGAGTTTATGAGCATTTTTGTTTTTAGAGGGGGGTTCCAAACATTTGCGGATTCTAACTATTCAGGGTTGGGGGGGGTGGGGTCTGGTACGCATCCCCCGCAAATACGGGAGACCACTGTATATACTATATATATATATTATACTAATATATATGTAAAATAACTATGTAATATATAATGTATATATATAAACAGTATATTATATATATATATATATATATACCTATATAATATATATATGTATATATATATTGTATATAATATATTAATGTACTATGTATATAATATATAATAAATGTTTATATGTATATAATAATAATATATATTATATATACTATAATATATTATAATCGTATAGGTCATATAATATATATTATTAGATGGATAATAATTTATAGTTTCTTATACCATATAATACTATGTATAATGTAATATATAACTTGATATATAATTATAATACATATTATACTATATATATATATATTATATATATATAACATATATATATATATATATATATATATATATATATAGATATGGATATATATGTATTATATATGCAGTATATTATTTATATATATATATATAATTATATAATATATATTATATATATATTAATTATAAATTATATATATATGTTATATATATATATATATATATATATTATATATATATACTATAATATATAATATATTATATTATATATATACTATATATGTATATTAATTTATTTAATATATATATATATATAATATATATATATATCATATATAATATCTATTATACTATAATATAATAATATTTATATTTATATATATAAACTAATGTATATAATTTATTTATATAATAATATTATATTAATATATAAATTATATTATAATATATATTATATTATATATATTATTATATATTATATATATATATATACACAAAATGTAACCTTACCAGTAATTACGGACGGAGCCCGCCGTCCTTCCTGTGCATGAGCATTTAAGCATAAACAAATTGAGTTCTTGGCTTAGTTGTTCCTCTCTTTCCCTGAAAGTGGACGGAACTAGTCACCTACCTAAATTAAAGAATTCATCCTACGGTGGAATTAATTTCATTATAAAATTGTCAATGTTTACATTGATGACAAGTCCCATGCGGTTTTAGGCTACTGGAATATTAACAATACCTACATTAGATCAGATTGACAGGTTGCCATGGCTGGTGAGAGAATATTGATTAAGAATGTTTTTTATTCCTCTATCTGTAGGCATATTTTTATAAAGAAAATCTGTGACATACCAGTTCCAGAAATAAGTATGCTATGTAGAAAAACTAGCTATAAATAAAACAGAGTAAGCCACTTAATCACTTATTCATGGCTGAAACTCGACTTTCAGTTTTGATAATTATCAAGATGGATCCATTTATTTTTCAATAGGATTTTCGTTTTATATTTTATTTCAAAAGTAGCAGGAGAATGAACTCATTCTTTTTATTTAGACTATATTTTGATAAGAAAAAGAAGGAAAGGTGTTTTGTCTGATTAAACAAAAGCAATAGAACCATCTCTTAAAGGGACAGTATTAACAGAAACAGATTTTTTAAGTTACTTGATATAATGCAACACAAGGCTAATAGCTCTTTATTAATTTTTTGTGTATTAAGAATTTTTTTTACTCTTATGTGGTGGTATTAATGTTTTTGTTCTTTTTCTTCCATGCAACAGACTGTGACTGCAACAGTCAATGCATCAGCTGCTTGGTTGATAGACTGGGGCGATGGTTCTGATCATAGTGTTAATAGTACAACACACGTATATTCAGTTCCTGGCGAGTTTATTGTCAAAGGTTTGTATGTGTTTTTGTATATTTGCACATAGACTTGAATGTTTTTTTATTTTGTGTATGAGGAGTATAAATACGAAATTAAGAGATAAAGTGAATTCACCAGTGTTGTTAATACACTATATAGTTTTTTTAGGAGTAACGTTATTAGTAGATTTATATATGATTTTTGAAGTTAAGTAATTGAGTTGTAAGTTATTGAATTGATTAGTGTGTAATGTATAAAAGTCTGACCCTAACTTGTAAAGGTTCAGATGCAGTTGCTTAAGGCCCATTAAAAATATGAATTACATTAGGCTGATTTAAGATTAAGAATACCTGTACTAAGCAAAGTAGACTGATGTAAAATTATGAACTTTAATGTTCCAAGTCTGGATTAACAGCGAATTGATTTGAATTTATGCCTTCATGACTTGAAAGGTTCAACCCTACAATAAATTTATTGGGAAGATGTAAAGGTCAAAGTTTTGTGTTTGCTATTCATTGGGTTATACTATGTATATAGTATGTTTAGATGATTCATGGCTCTACCATTTACCAAGGTAGTACTGCACTTACACAGTATTGCAAGAGGTTCTGTGGTCATACAGAGTAAAACACTGTGTTACTCATGCATTATTGGTCTCATTACCTATCAGTCAGGAAAAAATTACTCTTCAAGGAAGAAGTAACAACATTCTCCTAGGTTAATGACTACAGGTTTTTCATCACATATCATTCTTTGCTTTGGCAAGTTGAAGAATGGATATCATTTCCCTTACCAGTATTTGTTTTCATGCATATTTCATCTTTTTTATCTTTCACTTTTTGGGTAAAGTTGAAGTGTTGTCTTGATAAGTTTTTATTAGAAAAACACAAGCAATAATAATCCTATGGAATCGTTGCCAGTAAGCTGCTATTTAGAATGGCAAGAAGAACCTAAGTTTGGTGTTTCAGTGCTGAGGATTTGAAGTATTGACTAATGTCGTTTGGAAAGGTTTGTTTGCCGCATAAATGTGTTGGTGTTAGGAATAGATTATTAGGTTTAATCTCTTTTGATCCTGGTTCCTTGTTGCACTCCCTACAGTTATTTGATTGGACATGTACTATTACTGTAGCTGCAAAGCATTTCAATCTGTAAAGTGCAAAGCACTACAATCTTTGAAGTTCACCTTCCTCAGTTACCTTTTACAGACAGCATTCCATTTATATTGCTATTTCTTTATTGGAATTTCCATGCCGTCTGTAGCCTCTCCACGTAACTCACATTATCTATGTCATTTCTGCCAGTGAAATTTTGATTCAGATCTAACTGGTGTAATTGTCTTCATTATAGTAATAGCCTCTTTGGTTTTGCATTTAGTTCTATATAGCAAATTTCTATTTGCTATTTTATTGTACACTCCTCAACTTTTTTGTTTTTATGTCACTCAATACTTTACTTTTGAATATACTTGCATTCTATTATTATTTGCATTTTGCACTTTAATTTCAATTTTTTTTATAATCAATACGCTCCCATATTTGATCTTGCATTGCTGTCTCTATATCAGACATTACCACTTTATTTCCTGGTATCAAAGATGCTCCAACCTCGAATATACACTGCAATTTGAAAATTTTGAATAGATGAAATATAAACACTAAAGTTGCATTTCTCTGATGAATTGAAGTCTTTGTTTTCTCTGGAGTTCCAAATACGGGCAACAGTTTCAGTGCATTGAAGTACCATGGCTTAGGATGATACAGCATATTGATCATTTTAATTGGTTTCAGCACATTTATTTTGAAATTTCTTAAATGTTTTTTCACATTCATTGATTTCATGATATAAAACCTTTTCCGAAATTGACTACAACAAACTGAAAACTTTTAATAGATTTCCAAGGAACCTGTGCAGTAGAAATTGCCCAGCCATGATTTGTCTCTGTGTAAATTGATGGGGCTACAGTTGGGGAAGTATTGTAGGATTTTGATAGTACTGGATGTAACATATGCAGCTCTCTCCTTTTTTTTATGTGTGTGTGTCAAAGACAGGAAAAACCAAGCCACCACCATAGTAGGGCATATTAGAAATATGGAAATAAGTTTTATATCACAGTTATACTGTTGACCATGATATACCAGGTAGAACAAAATTTGATTAAATTTCACAAATTACAGATATAAATAAATGTTTTAATGTTCAAAACCTGAAAATATTTTGCATATTGTCATCATTAAAATTTTGTAAAAGAACTGCACGAACATGACACAAATATGTTTGATTATGATAGTTTTGCCATACTGTAGTAAGATTTAACATCAAACATTTTTAACATGTTGAAGTTTCACTTTTGTTAGCAGATAATGTTCACTTAAAGTCCTGAGTATTTTAGGAAAGTGAAAATACAGTTAATATTGATTTACAGAATTACTACTGTATTTCTTGGTATGTATCAAAGATGATATGATCACAAAGATGCACCCCAGTTTTGATTTTCGTAATTTTGAAAAAATACAATATAAGGTTTCACTACTCTCATGAGTTGAAGGCTTTGTTTTCACTGGAGTTCCAAGTATGATCATCTGTCTCAGTGCATTGAAATACTATGGCTTAAGTTGGTATAATATACAGTATTGATTGTTGTAGTAATTTTTCAGTTCATTTATTTTGAAATTACAGTAAACCCCCTGTTTCTTCTTTTGCTTCTCTTCTTCTTTGTCTTCAACTTTTCCCATTTCTATATGGGGTCGCTGTTTCTAGTCAGCCTTCTCCATCTTCCTCTGTCCTGTACATCTTGTTCTCTTAGACATTTTTCCTTCATGTCATTCAATAATGTATCTCTTCCACCTGAACTTTGGCCTTCCCCTCCCTCTTCTGCCCCCTACCTCCATGTTCATAACACTCTTACATACGTGTTCATCCTCTCTCCTCATGACACGACCAAACCATTTGAGTCTTCTTTCCTGAGCCTTCCTCTTTTGATAAAACTCTTCCACTTTTGTCCTTGATCTGTTTGATATGTGTTAGATTCTTCGATGATTTATCTCAGCTTGTTGCTATCTTGTGTATTCTCTTTTGGCTTTCAGCCGTCTCTTAAGTTCTCATAGAGCTTGTCCATTGCAATTGCTTTTGCCTGTGCTACTGCCCTTTTAGTTTCTTTATTTGCAGCTTTCCAACCTATCCTATTTTCCTCAGATTGATTCCTGTCATAGGTTACTCTTGCTTCCTTTTTCTTCTTTATCTTATCTTGGGTGTTATGGTTCCACCACCAGCTCTCTTTCTCATTTGGTGGTCCTCTACCAGATGTCTTCCCCAATAATTCTTTTGCTATTTTAAGGACCATTGCACTATTTCCCGTCCACCAGGTGTTCACATCTGCCAATCTGAAGCCCCTAAGAACTGCTTCTTTAAATCTCACTAATTTCTTGCTCTTCTAATCGCCACCACGTTTTCTTTGGTTGGACTACCCTTTTCCCATTCCAACGCGTCTTAACAAGAGATCTAACACAACTTGTCTGTGTTGTCTGCTAACACACTCTCCTTTAATGACCTTACAATTCTTCACTTCTGTCAAATGGTTCCTTCTGCACAGTAAAAAAATCTATCTACGTTTGTCTTTCCCCCACTACTATATGTCACATTGTCATCATTTGTGAAAAAGGTTTGTTAACTGCCATGTCAAATGCCAGTGCAAAGTCTGTTATTGGCTCTTCTTCCTCATTCATTTCTCCCATGCCATGTCCTCCATGCATTCTATTAATGTTTTCCCGATTGCACCCGATGTGTCCATTCAAGTCTCCTCCCAAAGCTAACCTTTCTTCTATTTCTGTTGATGTCATGACTTCATCCATATCTCTCCAGAACTAATTTGTCACCTCTTCACTGTACCCAGTCTTTGGTGCATATGCACTTAATACATTCAAGATATGACCACCAGAGCACAACTTTACTTTCATTATTCTCTCACCTTTTCCTTTCAACATTCATAATATTTTCTTTCATTTCTATACTGGTGACAATCCCTACACCACTTCTTCCTGTTTCATCAGCTCCGCTATATAGCAGCTTATAGCCATTGCCAATGTCCTTTGCTTTATTTCTTCTCCACCTTGTTTCCTGAACACATGAAATGTCCACTCTCCTTCTCTCCATGACATCTGCCACTTCCCTGCTTCGACCAGTCATGCTGCCAACGTTCAGTATTCCAATTCTTATTGTTTGAACTTGCTTCTTTAGCCGTGCCTGTCCTTGACGCGGTAGCCCTTGTCCATTTATCGGGGAGGTCAGGCAAGGCCTCCGCGTGTTGCGTGAGGGGAGAACACCCTGGCCTTCTACTGGTAACTGTTCCTGGCTGTTCATGGTTTCGGGAAAAATTTTACGGTCGGATGTCTTTCCTGCCACCGACCCTCATCGTTTACCTGGGCTTGGGCCTGGCATAGAGTTGTGCTGGCTTGCACCCATATGGCTGGTAGCGCCTCTGTGGCGTGACCGGTACGGTCTTGGCCTGCCACCTCGGTGGCCGCGAGTTCGATTCTCGGGCATTCCATTGAGGGGTCAGAGATGTGTATTTCTGTTGATAGAAGTTCATTCTCGACATGGTTCGGAAGTCACATAAAGCCGGTGGTCCCGTTGCTGAATAACCTCTGGTTCCATGCAACGTAAAAACCCATACACACAAACAAATATATGGCTGGTTTACAATAAACCCCCCTACAAATAGCTAAAATCCGCGACTACTTAAAACCCCTCAAATTCACTTAGAACTGCCTATTTTGACAGTTAAAACACAAAAAGACCCTCTAAAAATGCTTATACCTGAGTATTTTAATAGTTTTATCACAAACAGTGCATTTAGTCACGAAAATGATATGAAGATACATTAATTTGTGAATACTTCTTAGTGAAAGATACGTGAATAGGCAAAGTTTCCGTGAATAATGGGTATATACGGCCCATAGAAAATCTGCAAATATGCAGTTCTGTGAATCATGAGTCTCCAAATAGTGAGGTTTACAGTACTTTGTTTTAAGTTTCTCTTGCTCATTGATTTCATAATTTTAAAAAACTTAAATGAAATTGGCACCAGCAAACATAAAAACTCGTCTGTCGACTCATCTGCTGTAGTCTGCTGATACAAGATTGAATCTTAGTGACTACAAATGTTTCTTTTGGTTTTTATGATACTTTTGTTTATTTTTCATTCTAACTAAATATAATTTATAGTCACCCTTCAGATGTCTTATACTCTAGCCATATATGCATTAGCTGTCACTTGGCATTATCAAATGCAACCACAAATTCCAAAAATATTCATGGATATACATGTTCATACTACATGAATAAATAAGAATGAATAAAAACCTTCCATTATATTTGCACTGTTGTGCAGGTAGATAAGCATGATCATACGCTCTTAATACTAGTTCATAGATCACACTGAAAAAGAGATATTGTTGGGGAGTAAGTGGTGGTGATAATTGAACGATGGGGGAATGGATTGGTGAAGAGGGGCATATTTGCTTTGGAGCTTTCGTGACATATTAGCTCAAAAGCAACGTCATATAAAACATCAGTTTGCTCATTACCTTTAAGTAGCTGATAGAAATGCATTATAAGTAAAGTAACATCATGTTCGTCTCATGGCTGAGTCGCTACAATGTTTACTAGTCTTGTGGGCTTGTTGACTTCAGCTTTCTAAGGGTTGGCTGCTCTGGTTGAAAGTTCGACTTGGGCCCTCCAACAAAAAGGCTCAAGGCAAAGCCATGGATGCTTCCCAGGAGCTAATAGAGGAATTTCAACATACATTGAAAGGCTTGATGAACAAAAGCCTTGTTTTGAGTTGAATCTACATCACAGATGAAACTTAGTCAAAAGCTTTCCAAACATGTGTGCTTTATTTTGTGCTCATGATTCTGGTAGCCATGTCCAACCAGTCATAGTTGCCCTTCTGAAGCAACCCCTTGCCCTGCATGGGTTGATAGATAGTGTTTCAGTGATTTGGTATCAATTGTTGAAGACTTGTATCACTATCAAGACCGTCTCTGATTGGTTCCATTGCCACTAAAGTAAGGAGGTTATTTGTCATCAGACACAGATCCTATGTGTATTGCTAGACACTGGGTAAAGTCTTTGCTACTCATTGACAGTGTGCCTGCTTATCGTGCTGTAACCCAGTTGGTTGGTGATGAAGGTCTTATTAGGGTCATACAATTGATGGACCAAGGTGTTATTGTTGGAATGAAATGGTTGTACTGGGGGAATTCCTGGAGGAGGTGATGGTGGTGTTCAGGAATGAGGAAGAGGAGCAAGGCTTGGATACATGGGGGGATTGGACTCAGAGAATCATTGAAGGTATATGCTGAAGTCTGCATCTAGAATTTCACAAGATGCTTGAAAGGGTGCTACGTATGCCTTTCCACTAGTATTTTTAATAGAATTTTGGGAGAACACATTGTGCCTGAGTTACAGAATGTGTAAGAGTTGTTTGCTCCGGCCTCCAGTTAGGCTTTTCCACCAACAGTAACTATTTGCAAAAGTCAGACAGTACCATTTAATTAAAGAAACGATAATTTTAATAGAACACTTGTTTTCCTTAATGTATTCAGTTATATATGTACATAATATATTTAGTCATCTTCTTTTATTAAATATGAACAAGGAGTGAAGCAAGAAGAAAATCTAAATTGTGGGAAAGATGGGAAAAGGAGGCCTTTGTCCCCTAAAGGACTTAATCTCTGTATTGGCAAGATGTCATCTGCAGTTTTTGTCATTATTACATTTATTGCTGTTATTTTAATTTTTCATTATTACTGTGATTCCTATCAAGTTAAAGTTTTATTTACATTTAATTTATGTATTAAGCCCTCTGGACCTGACTGCTGTAACCACCTAAGGTCCCTAGTTGAAATTTGAGTTATATAATATGTGCACCAACTGTTATTACTCTCAATGCATATTTTTTTTCTCACCAATATTATTACTGTTATTACCAGTATGATGATTACTAGCTTTTATGCTACCTCGGCTATTTTGTGGTAAGTGCCGATTATTATTATTGAATCTTTCACATTCATCCTATTCTACTGGGTGATTTTTATTGTGTGGGGTTCCGGGTTGCATCCTACCTCCTTAGGAGTCCATCACTTTTCTTACTATGTACACTGTTTCTAGGAGTGCAAGCTTCTGCACGAGTCCTGGAGCTACTTTAACATCTAGTTTTGCCAGGTTCCTTCCCAGGGATCTTGGGATTGTGCTTAGTGTCTCTATGATTATGAGCACAATTTCCACTGGCATATCCCATATCCTTATTTCTATTTTCAGGTCTTGATGCTTATCAACTTTTTCTCTTTCTTTTTCATGTGCTCTGGTGTCCCATGGTATAGCGACATCAATGAGTTACATATACTCTTTTCTTAATTTTGTCAATCAACATCATGTCTGGTCTATTGGCACTTATCACTCTATCTGTTTTGATACCATAGTCCCAGAGGATCTTTGATCATTTCCTATCACTCCATCAGGTTGGTGCTCATACCACTTAATTACACAGACTCCTGTACTGGTTCTGTGCAAGTGCTGGACATTCCCTTGCTATGTGGTTTCTGGTCTTGTTTTTCATAATGCACTTCCTGCATATGGGTTAGATGTTATTTTCATCTATCGTTCTTTGAACATATCTGGTTCATAGGGCCTGATCTTATGTCGTTGTTAGCATTCCTTCTGTATCCTTCTTGAGTTCTCCCCTCTGTAGCCATTGCCTTGTTTCTTCACTGGCCAGTTTTTTAGTCTGCCTCCTGTACCATGTGCATTGGTTTGTTGTGCCATTCCTCCGTTCTGTTTGTCATTCTCCTGGCTCTGTATATTTCCGGGTCTTTGTCAACTTTTATCAGTCCTTCTTCCCATGCACTACTGAGCCACTCTTCTTCACTGGTTTTCAGTACCAGAATGTAAATGGTGCATGATCACTGTTCAGATTTAATTTAATAAAATAAGATGACAACATACTTCATATATAATTGAATACATTAAGAAAAACAACTATTCTATTAAATCATTGAATACATTAAGGAAGACAACTGTTCTATTAAATTATCACCACTTTAATTAAACGGTACTGTCCGACTTTTGCAAATAGTTATTGTCGGTGGAAAAGCCTAACTGGAGCAAACAACTCTATACACACATTCAGTAACTCAGGCACAATGTGTTCTCCCAAAATATGATTTGAAATATTAGTAAGGATGGTAGCATCCTTTCAATCATCTGTGAAATTTTAGTTGCAGACTTCAGCAAATGCCTCCAATGATTCTCCAAGTCCAATCCTGCTATGTATCCAAACCTTACTCCTCTTCCTCATTCTTGAATACCACCATCACTTCCTCCAAGAATTCCCCCAGTACTATAGCCTTTTCTTTGCATCAATAACACCTTGGTCCATCAGTTATATGAGTGCGGTCATATTAGGAGGGAAAAACATGGCCCTAATAAGACCTTCATCACCAACCAACTGGGTTATAGCATGATAAGCAGGCACACTGTCAATGAGAAGCAAAGCCTTCACCCAGTGTCTAGCAATACAAAGGTCCTGTGTCTGATGACAAATAACCTCCTTACATAAGTGGCAATGGAACCAATCAGAGATGGTCTTGACAGTGATCCAAGTCTTCACCGATTGATACCAAATCACTGAAACACTATCCATCAACCCATGCATGTAGGGCAAGGGATTGCAACATTGAAATGGTATTAGGGGAAATTACACAAAAGAGAAAAAAATAATTTCTCATTATTTACAATATACATTGAAATTGATAAATTGGTTTATTGTTGTCAATTTGCTCTGCATGACCTACAAATTAAAGAAAATTTTATCATAAATGAAGTTAGAATAAAGATAAGTGCTGTGAGGGTTTGAGGTAACATTCTGACTTGTATTAGGTTAGACTTTTAATGTAATTTTTTTGTGATGAAACACTCTGTCTTTCAGGTTATTTGGAGTCATTCCCTTACATATCAGCCAGTGTTCCTGCTGTCGTGTACGAGGCTCCAAATGCGTCCCTTGTATGCCCTGAAAATGTCCGTGCATTTCAAAATGCAACCTGTACCTTAACAACAGTTTCACAAGGCCAGGATTTTATTCTTACACGAACCTATACAGAACCAGGATTTTCAACCACTACTTATAAAATCCCAGGTTTGGACACTACTACTTTTTTCTTGGAAATATATTTTATTCAGATACCAACATTTTTGCTATGTGTATTGAAGTTTCTTTTCTCCTCTGTTTCAAAAGTTGTCATGTTAATCTTCTTAGAGCAAAATTATAAATATTCTCGTACTTTTGTTGAATACAAGGTAACTTGACAAAATTCTATACTTTCAAAATTTGTCCATTAGTTTTAGGAATAATTAAGATTGTAAATATCATATGTGCCATATTTTACCGTTATTCATTTCCCTCCTTAGCTTTAATCCTTTCCTGATTCCCAAAGTAATCCTTTTGGATGATGGAGGCTCGTCTGTTTATTTCATCATTGTCCTCCAGTGTTTTCCTTTTGTTGTTTTTTTTTCACCTAGAAAATGTTGAGGTATATAATGTTTATATCACCATGGAGGCTCTTTATTTCATCATTGTCCTCTAATATTTTCCTTTTGTAGGTTTTTAATTTTTTTATATTTTCACCTGAAAAATGGTGAGGTATATTGTTTATGTCACCAAAGTGTCTTTTATTTCATGAAACCTTTTGAGGATTGTTCATCTGATTTTTAGTAGGCAGTCCCCAGTTAATGGTAGGGGTTCCGTTCCTGGCCAAGTGCCAATAACCGAAAATCATTGTTAACCAGAACATCACAATACAGGCAGCCCCAGTTAAAGACGGGTTCCGTTCCTGGGGGTCTGATGCTAACCGAAAATCGTCGCTAACCGAAATTCAAAAGTCTGTGGGAGCCACAATCCACCTTACGGTGCCCTAGACTTGTTAACGATGTCTTAGACAGTGTCACGGTCAAATATTTTGCCCTATTATGTAGTAACTCTTTAATGGAAATGTGGAATTTCATTTGTCTAATCATTTACTCTGCCCTGCATGGCAGTTCTACAAATTTTTAATGTCAGATTCGATGTACTTACTGGTAAATCTTGGCCTAGTATGAGAGAGAGAGAGAGAGAGAGAGTCATCTTTTTCAGACTGCTAGTTTCCTCCATCTCTTTGTTTATCGTATCTTCTAGGTAAATAGGTTAAAAAATGCGTAAATGTATCGTTAGTAACGTTATAATCGTTACTACAGCCATAAACAACTGAACGATAACAGTTGTTTTGCTACAAGAACTGAATCTGATAATCACAATGTTTTGCTTGCATGTCAGCCATCGTACGTTAGTAAAAAATGACCGTAGTTATGTTACAAATGCTGTCAAGTAGAACAGGACTTGAAAAATAATTTTGCATTATACCTTTATTTGCTATGGAGAAAATATTGGCAAAGAAATATGGTACTGTTAAATTTAAGCTGCAGTTGTAGCTGAACCTGAGAAAAATAAATGTTCACATTGCTAATGACTACAAATTATCATGCGTCAGCATCAGCAACCTGGATGCAACTCTATCGCAAATAATTGAGGAGAAAAAAGTATTTTAATAAAAAATACTGGCCATGAAAGAACACATTTTACTGTTATTTTCACGCCGATAAAAGATAAATACTTAAATATCTTATAATGAAATAGGATGAAAATAACGAGCGGAATCTCCCTACACCATCTAATAACGAAAAAGATAATAATCAAGCTCACAACAATTCATATTAAAGTCATATTTCAATTTAAAAGTACTTTATATAATGAAAAATAACCTTGTCCCATATAAATAGTTTCTAGAGATCTATTAATGCTAAATAGAAGCAAGAAAATCGCTCTGAATCGAGTTAATTAGGACAAAATAAACCAGCCTCTGCCCTTAGCTGATTTTTCCAAACCGAAACATTGATCGCTTTGATTGTCATTAATACTATAGTAATATGAGACTACATACAGTATCTTTGGATACAGTGTAGTAAAGCATAACTTTTTAAAAGAGCCAAGAAAAAGATGCATATTCGTTATGTTTGTATTTTATGAGTTTCGGCATTTAGGCTAAGTACCATTAACCAGACAACAGCGCCATCTATTAACGAAAAAAAATAACGTAGTCTTTCTTTTCACAAGATGTATTTAAGCCATATTTTAACTTAAAAACGCTTCATAAAACGATAAATAACCTTGTCGCATATGAATAGAGTTTCTAGAGATTAATTTACGCTAAATAGAAGCAAGAAAATCGCCCCTAATTGTGTTAAATACGGCAAAATAATCTTACCTCCGCCTCAGCTGATTTTCCAAACCAAAACATGATCGGTTTGCTTGTCTTTTATAATACAATAGTAATATGAGACTACATACAGTATTATTGGATACAGCAAAGTAAAGAATAACTTTTTAAAAGAGTCAAAGGAAAGATGCATCTTTATGTTTGTATTTTATGAGGCAGTCTCGGCACTTAGCTTAAGCCACTGATAACAAGACAATGGCGCTATTAACCCTGCGGAGGGTAAAACCCAGTTATAAATTTATTGAACAAGCGCCGTAAAACCGAAATGCCGATAAGCGATACCAACGGTAACCAAGGGCTGCCTGTAGTTATGGCAATAAATGACGTATACGACACCATAAGCGCTGATAAACTACTTAATGGTTCTGTAAACTGGTTATAGGCGCCAATAAACAGCTTACCAGCATAAAAAATCTGGTTAACAACATAAGCCATTAACCAATGCCACCTGTAAGTGGTGACTGCATATTCGTTAATTTTCCATTCTCATTTTAAAAGTTGTACTTATCTAGCCTAATAGAAAAATTTTTAGTTACTCAACCCTTGTTTGACAGACCAGAGAGAGTTTCTTCAACCTTTTTTTTATGTGCAGAGTTCTCTCTTTATCTCCTCTTTCTTTTACTTTCTACAGGAAAAGGCACACACAAATTTAGTTACATTTCATTTGAGAAACAGAGTTTTGAAAAATAAAAATCAAAGACAACCAACATTGAAATTCAATAATGAATCAACATTGAAGTTTGTCTATAACTTAGCAAATCGTTAGTTGACGTTTAAAATTTTTCCATATTCCCAAGAAGCGAATATAACCTTAGTAGTCCAGGAGCCAGGTCCATTTATTTGACTGTCGAAGTCAGTAGGATTTGACAAATGTTTCTAGACAAAAATTTATTGTAAATTTCAAAAATCAACTTCTTACTTGCACCAGCTTCACCATTTTTATGAGTACATGCTTACTTGCACCAGCCTGACCGTTTTTATGATATTACCCATTTTCAGGGTTGATACTTGGCAATATTGCTATATCCGTTTGCTATGTATTTGACTGATTATGAAGATGGTGTGCAATATAGGAAACAATAAGAAGTATTAAAATGTAATATTAATGGAAAGTAAAGGCTTCAGTCTAAATATGTGAATAACATTATCGAATATCAGTGCTAATTATAATCAAAATTAAGACTTTCTCTGTCATACCCAATATAGCAACATGTAGAAAATTTCAGTCACCAGACAAAATGCTTTGTCATTTTTATATGTCAGATACATTCACTAATGATATATAAGGTAAATAGAATATATGAATAATGTATAATATTATTGTGATAAAAAAAAATTAGAGCTGAAGCAAATCTATTCCAGACCCTTGACCAAGACACTGTGTTCTCTTATACAACGGTAATTACATAAGCAGTTTTGAATGAAACACATGTAAGTTGACAAATTATCCATGCCTAAATTTCTAAAGAAAAAAACATGCATGAAGAGGGCATTTCACTGGAAATGTTTTTAGAAATGCAACTTTTGATAAAGTTCCACAGATGCTAAATCAAGGTCATACCTTTGAAATCAGAACTACATTTCTAATTGATAACTATTCGTCTTCATCTGACTCATCACATTCCTCTGCTTCACCATCAGTGTCACTTTCCTCATCAGGAACTTTTTCAGTTTGATCACTGAGACAATCAGGACCCATGGGACCCGTACACCAATTCGCATTTACGTATATTCCACTTTCCTTAGTCCACCCATACAAGGGGATTAATGCCTCTTTCATCTGATGATTTCCACATGTTGGCAGTGAAATTTGCATGAAGGATATGCTGCTTGAGAGTTGCTTGGTATGGGGGAAGCATAGATGGCTCCATTCCTTTGATATTTTTCAAAGTAGTGTTATTAGTCTTTAAACGTATACTTCACAGTGAAAATGCTGAAGTGAGCTGTATTAATGTCATTAGTTTTGTTTTGCCCATACAAAGCACACAAACTATTCCAGAACAAGGTACATGTCTTCATTGTTGAGGAGCCAAGTTCTCCAAATGCTCTGCTGAACCTTGGATAATTCTCTACAATATTTAATGGATGTACTTCCCTTTGCCCTAAATGAAGGAGAATAGCCGCAGCTAGTGAAGGCATGCAAACCTGGTAATGCTTGACAAAGTTCTCTTCCTAGTGTCTGCCAGCAATGTCACATCAGTATACCTCCTACTGTTGTTGTTTGAATTTCCGACATCCATATAAATTATAAGTTAATTATTCAAACTGGCATTATACAAAAGAATCACCTGCACATCATTGTCATTTGTTCTTACACTGATGATGTGGTTGGAGTTTAGGCTGTGAATATGCTTCACATGCTGCATCATCCTTGTATCAGCTTGAGTGTGGGAACTCACAGGTGGCTTATACTCTTTCCTTGTCATGTGTCCATCCTCAACAGAATACAGGAAGCACTCGTCATCAAGAGTATACAATAGTATCTTATCGGCCAGTATATCACAATACTGATCATCACATCACTGCTTAGCCAGGAAGTGAAGAAGGGATGTCTTGAAGGAAGAGTATGATAAGGCTGCAGAGAAATTCCTTGACCTGGTAGCTCACCACCAGTGATGTTGAATTCAGCTACTAAACTACAATCACTGAAGAATTTAGTAAACCTGTCATGTTCTAGCCCCTTAATACTTGTTCCTGAGTTTGTGTCACTAACAAAATGAACTTCAGTTGCAGATTTTGTTAATATGCATGTTGCTAGATGTTTGAATTTAACAGGTAGGTTCTCAAACATCTGATTAACAAACATGGCATCGATTACTAAGGCATGCACAGATTCAGGTGCTGTACTTTCAACTTTTCCTTCCAGTTGTGCAGAAGTGTAGACATCGCAGTGTAACTCACTGAACTATCTACATTTCCAAGGTACAAAGGAGCGGGAGTCTAACGGATACTTGAAGACAGTTGATAAGTCAATATGAGTTGTCACAGTAAGAAGAAGTAGCCACCCAAACAGTTCTTGAGTTACCTCTGCTATATTTTTCCTTTCCTTATTCACCACATTTCCTTGTACAATATCTTGAGAGAAGTTTTTAGCTACTTTCCTTGGTACTGGTGCCCTCAAGCCTGGGGCTGGAAGTCAAGCAATCTGTCTTGAACTTGGCGTACATCTTGCCAATCCTCTGCACTTGTAGAAGCTCCCTTGTAACTTCTTCAGATGCCGCTTTTTAAATTCCAGTTGAATACAAAACAAATCTCAACATAATCTGCAAATGGATTCAAGGAGGTGTCCATAATATTGAGGATTTTTTTTTTCCAAATCTGAAGCATCTCTCTTGATTCTTGATGGTTTCAGTTCTTGGGCTGGTTCATCAAGTTGAGCTAATCCTGTTTGCACCATAAGCTTCCAACAAGAGCACTTTTTTTTTCATCTAAGGAAGTTACACCTCTTATGTGCACCAAAATTCTGAGTCATTGATGTTATCCCTGTCAGTTTTGATGCAGCATCTGCATTTATGGTCTGTTCAAATGTAAGCACATCAACTGAATGCTTTTATTCTTTGTGTAATGCTGGAAGACCCACTTTTTACCCGAACTTTCGAGCCAGGGTGAGTGTCCTCAGTATTCAACAACTTCATTATTTACAAAGTCATCCATCTGGCATAATTGTGGTGATCAATTGCAAAAAAACAGGAATCATCACAAGAATGATTATTCATAGCAATGCAGACACATTTGATAAAGGGTTTATGACCTTATATTAGGCACAAATGAAAACAAGACAAACTTCATACAAGCAGCTAAAATGGAATTTAATTTGGAAGTTCAGTGCATTATTAGTGGTGTTAATCGTGTCACAATGAAATGAGCTTTTCTCATGATAAGATTGTAAAAACTGGTTATACGGAGAAAACGGATAGGCTGCAGCAAGTAAGAAGTTGATTTTTGCAATCTACACAAAGTTTCAGTTTAGAAACAATTGTCAAACCTTACTGATTCAGACAGTTGGCCCTGGCTCCTGCTTTATAGAGCATAAGTATGGCGATGCATGCGCACTTCCTGTCTGCCAACATACACTAACATGTATGAAAACTTGGTTATAGTTTATAATAATTGTTACTTTACCACGGAGAAAGATATTGTTGTATACTTCTAGGTGTTTTAACTAGAATTGAAATCAGGAATAAAGACTGAAATTATGTATTTATAGTATACTTCAATTTGATTAAGAAAAATATTTCACCCCCAGAAGTAAATTTTATAATTTAGAGTATAACTAATGAAAATGACACCTCTCTCCTTACTGATTCTCCAAGATGTTGGGATGGGTTTTTAGGTGAGGACAGAAGGTCCTAGTCCAGCTATTCTTTAATTTTGATCATTGAGCCTTAAGCCATTTTTATGGTACCGTACTTATTAAAAAATTTTCATTACAG
>NC_087200.1:116476574-116540127 GCF_015104395.2 Macrobrachium nipponense | reverse complement strand
TTAAAAAATTTTCATACAGTGTAATGATCCTTAAGTGCACTTTAAGCTTTTGATTTTAATTTCAAACACCATTGATTTTTGGATGTCTTTCTTGTACAGTAGTGATTATTTTTATTTTCTCAGTTTTGAAATTGAGTAGTTAATTTTTGTTGGGTACCAGGAGAAATATGAATACGTAGTTGGAAATGCTAGGGCTGATGGACTGGAAGATGAGCTTTCCCTAACGTTTGAACCTTTTACATATACAGGTTATTCTTTCTTTTAGTAATGGCAACACATTTTACAGGAGAACTGGCAGAAGTTTATGGCTCTGTTCAAGGGACTAGCTCTCTTAATACACCGACTACAGTGGCTAGTGGCAATCTTATTATTTTGGAAACAACTCCAGCCAGAGCAGGCAGAGTAGCAAGAATTGAAGTGAATGCAGCAACAACAGGCTGGGTTGCTATTTATGTAAGTTTTTTTGTTGAAAGCTTTGTTTTCTGTGTTATTGTATCCCTTTTTCTTTCTTTTTTTTCTTTTTTTTTAATCCAAGAGGGGTATTTGAGCTGTAGTACATACAAGTTTGTGGAAAGATTTTACTTTGTGTAGGTAAAGTTAGAAAATCACTTTAGTTGTGATCAGTGAGGTACAGAAAGTTTGTTAACAGAAGGAAACATATTAAGAAAAAGGGCTTTATCAAGTGGACAAGATTCCTTTAGTCCTAAATTCGTATAGTTTCTATACTGGGTACTATAGTGAAATTGGATAAGTCATTGCTACTAAAAGGTTATGACAACACATTTTATGGTAATTAATGTTACTATCGTTAAACATTTATTGACCCCAAATATTCGTAAAGTCTGCATTTCCAAATATGCAAGAAAAGTTTCACTAAGTCCTGTATCAGTGAATTGTCAGTTTAGTCTACATGTAAATACTGTAGTATTTTAGTATTCAAGAGTCGGAATGATTTTTAGGGGAATTTAAAGAAAAAACTGTGGTGAGTAGCACATTACATGTTCAGTATCTGAGAAAAAAATGAGTTCTGGAAGCCTTGGATGAAAAGAGAAAAAAGCTAATGAAATAGCCAAGAGAACGGTATAAAACACCAAAAGCAGTATGATAAAGAACAGACATAGCAGAATTAGAAATAGAACGGAAGAATATCAAGACTTCATTAAGAGTTATACTACCGTCAACCCGCTATATTCGCGTTCTCGAGATTTGCGGACTCACCTATTCATGGATTCTTCTTTGGACCCCATCTACCCATTATTTAGGGTATATTTGAAGTAGGATGTTATTTAAGGTAGGATACATTTGATACTGAACTGTCAAGATAGGCGATTATAAATGTTTTTAGAGGTGGTTCTAACCATTCGTGGGTTTTAACTATTTAAGGGGAGGGGGTGGTCTGGTACGCATCCCCTGCAAATAAGGGGGAACACTATGGGCAAGGAAAGTGTGAATAGAATATGAAGATGATATATAAAGGAAATTGAGATGACCAGCTGCTTAAAAAGTAAAGAGGAATAAGAATATATTGGGGAGAGATGTGGAAAAATATTGGAGAATGTGCTGTATAAAAAGATAAGAAAAATGGTTTACTTAAAGTATCATCCTACATCAAATATACCATTGAATTGATATTATTAATATCATTTCAAAGTCATCTTAAACATTTTACCATTAGAAGAATATACACAGCCAATAACACAAAGAGAGAGAGAGAGAGAGAGAGAGAGAGAGAGAGAGAGAGAGAGAGAGAGAGAGAGAGAGAGAGAGACAGCATTATTTGACCATCATCAAAAGTGAAATTATTCATTAATTATTTTAGAGATTAGTAATGAGAGAGAGAGAGAGAGAGAGGAGAGAGAGAGAGAGAGAGAGAGAGAGAGAGAATAACTTCTTATGATCACAAAAGATTAAAATAAACTTCTATAGGTAACACTTCTTCCCCTCCACTAAATACATATGTATATCTTTTTCAGAGAAGAGAGAAACAGAGAGCTGAACCAGTATCTATTTGTTGAACTATCAATTCTTTGGCAGGGAGAGAGAGAGAGTAACAGAAACGCTTATTATTGCCTGTCTTGAAGGTTCAAATACCAAATGTATACCTTGAGTAACATCATACATCAAATTCTTCTTAAATGATTATCATATAACTGTATTAATCTTTGAGATTATATTACTATAATTTCAAAGCCACTGTAAACATTAGTACCCTAAAAGATATATATGTACATCCTTCCAGCCAAGAGAGAGAGAGAGAGAAAGAGAGTTACCACTGTGACATGTATCTTGTGGAGAGAGAGAGAGAGAGAGAGAGAGAGAGAGAGAGAGAGAGAGAGAGAGAGAGAGAGAGTTTTCCTTACAGTATTTAAAAGTGGAATAGATAGATTATTGTATGTATTTCTTTAAAATACTTATGAATTTTGTAATTATAGTTATTTTATTATTATATTAAATTATTATTGTTGAAAAATATTAATAACAATGTTACATACATGTACAATAAAAATTATCTCTCTCATTAAAAGAGAGAGAGAAAAAAAATTGCATGAAAACCATTAAAATCTTTTTACCAGTATCTGGGCATCCACCAGTTATTATTATTATTATTATTATTATTATTGTTTATTATTATTATTATTATTATTATTATTATTATTTTAAATATTAATAAACATATACATCTACCATAAAAATTCTCCTTACTTGAAAGGGAAATGGAAAGGTTATTTTTATTTCTTTGAGATATGATCACTTATGAATTTTGTAACTACAGTTATATTATTATTATTATTGTTGTTATTATTATTATTATTATTATTATTATTATTATTTATTTTTTTTTTTTTTTTTTTTTGCTCTATCACAGTCCTCCAATTCGACTGGGTGGTATTTATAGTGTGGGGTTCCGGGTTGCATCCTGCCTCCTTAGGAGTCCATCACTCTTCTTACTATGTGTGCCGTTTCTAGGATCACACTCTTCTGCATGAGTCCTGGAGCTACTTCAGCCCTCTAAGTTTTTCTAGATTCCTTTTCAGGGATCTTGGGATCGTGCCTAGTGCTCCTATGATTATGGGTACGATTTCCACTGGCATATCCCATATCCTTCTTTATTTCTATTTTCAGATCTTGATACTTATTCCCAATTTTTTTTTGCCTTTTCTTTTTTCCCTTCTTTCCTTTCTTCTTCAACTCTGGTGTCCCATGGTATTGCGACATCAATGAGTGATACTTTCTTCTTGACCTTGTCAATCAACGTCACGTCTGGTCTGTTTGCACGTATCACCCTATCCGTCCTGATACCATAGTCCCAGAGGATCTTTGCCTGATCGTTTTCTATCACTCCTTCAGGTTGGTGCTCGTACCACTTATTACTGCAAGGTAGCTGATGTTTCTTGCACAGGCTCCAGTGGAGGGCTTTTGCTACTGAATCATGCCTCTTTTTGTACTGGTTCTGTGCAAGTGCCGGGCATTCACTTGCTATGTGGTTTATGGTTTCACTTTTCGTATTGCACTTCCTACATATGGGAGAGATGTTATTTCCGTCTATCGTACTTTGAACATATCTGGTTCTTAGGGCCTGATCTTGTGCCGCTGTATCATTCCTTCAGTTTCCTTCTTTAGCTCTCCCCTCTGTAGCCATTGCCAATTGTCATCGCTGGCTAGTTCTTTAGTCTGTCTCATGTATTGTCCGTGCATTGGTTTGTTGTGCCAGTCCTCTGTTCTCTCTGTCTTTCTCCTGTCTCTGTATATTTCTGGGTCTTCGTCTGCTTTTATTAGTCCTTCTTTCCCATGCACTCTTTAGCCACTCGTCTTCACTGGTTTTCAGATATTGCCCCAGTGCTCTGTTTTCGATGTTGACGCAGTCCTCTATACTTAGTAGTCCTCTCCCTCCTTCCTTTTGTGTTATGTATAGTCTGTCCGTATTTGCTCTTGGGTGTAGTGCTTTGTGTATTGTCATATGTTTCCTGGTTTTCTGATCTATGCTGCGGAGTTCTGCCTTCGTCCAATTCCACTATTCCTGTGCTGTATCTGATTACTGGCACTGCCCATGTGTTTATAGCTTTTATCATATTTCCGGCGTTGAGTTTTGACTTGAGTATCGCCTTGAGTCTCTGCATATATTCTTTTCTTGTATCGTGTCCTTCATCTCTTGGTGTTTTATATCTCCTCCTTCCATTATTCCCAGGTATTTGTATCCTGTCTCATCTATGTGTTTGATGTTGCTCCCATCTGGTAGCTTTATCCCTTCAGTTCTCGTTACTTTGCCTTTTTGTATGTTGACTAAGGCGCATTTTTCTATTCCAAACTCCATCCTGATGTCCCCAGATACAATCCTTACAGTCTGGATTAGGGTATCTATTTCCTTGATGCTCTTACCATACAGCTTGATGTCGTCCATGAACATCAGATGGTTGATTCTGTTGCCTCTTTTCTTGAGTTGGTACCCGGCATCCATCTTCTGTAGTACTTTTGTCATGGGAATCATGGCTACTATTATTATTATTATTATTATTATTATTATTATTATTATTATTATTATTATTATTATTATTATTATTATTTATTAAAAATAATGGCAGAATTCACAGAATTGATTTTATACAAAATTCTTTCAATTCTCCGTATGATTTGTCTTCCTGGCACGCTGGTATTGCTAAGCAGCTGTCCAATATTCATCGTGCTGTAGGACGTCAATGGATTTTTGGGCTGGTATTATCAATGATGCCAGGGTATCAGGGACAGGCTGACTAGAGGCCCTTCCAGTAATTTATGGACATCAGTAAAAGAGCCCTTATGTCCTCTTTCTAAGAATACCCTGTCATTCTTCTTCAGGGAAGTGATTAGTGAATGACACTATCAAATAGGTGAAGAATGTTTACCTATTGTCAAGGTAAAAGTGCATGAAATCAGAGCGATTTCCACTTTTTTGGCATTTAAAAAAACCCTTCCCTGATGGAGATCCTTCAAGGAACTTTCTGGAGATGCGAGTCAGTGTTTGCATCACACCATCTGAAAGAGATTGGAACAGTGTATAGGAACAGTACATTAGACCCGTTATCAGTGTTGGGGAAGGGAACTTAGGAACCATTCTTTCCTACCTTTTCACCTTGATTTAAGGTTGAAAGATTTTGGGAATCTGGGGGTACTCTGTACCAGGATACCCTCCAGTTGTTTTGGTGAAGGGTTGGAATTTAGTTTTATGGTATAGGTAACATTTTTGATCTGGTCTTTGTTGGTAATGTGCTCTGGGCAGGGGCATTATGTATTTAATCTTTGCAAGCGATTAGACCATAGGCTTCACTTCAAAGCTCCCACTAAGGTCGTAGGCGACCTGGGTCAAACTACCCAGCCTCTAAAACATAGGATGGGCACCGACCAGAGGTAGTATTTGCTTGCAGCAGCTCACTTACAAGACAAGGAAGCAACAAACATTTCAGAAATGTGAGCTCCCTTTGCTATTTACAAATTAATTATCACATAATGATTATGGGTAGAGTATTCCATGTATCCCACCTCTTGTCAATGTGGAATCAGCTATATAATTACTTGGTTAGTTACTTATGTAAAAATGACATTTTTATAATAAAATAAAATTTGACATATACTTACCAAGAAATTACAGAATGGGAGCCCACCCTCCTCCCAGCACATGGATGATTACGTATTAGTCATAAACAAATTGAATGACTTGGCTCAGTTGTTCCTCTCTCCAAAAGTGGGTGGGACTAGTTACCTATAACCAAAACAAAGAAGAATCGCTACCGCAAATTCTGAATTTTAGCTGCCAGTGCTAGAAACTGTTAGCTGTGTAATTATTTGGTAAGTAGTTGTGGAGATTCTACAACGTTCCAGACAGAGAGTTGATACAGTTCCTTCATTGGATGTGAGAGATTCTGGACTTTTAGGGGATGTTTCCAGCATAGGTTTTGTCGCCTTGATGCTCACACTTTTATGACTTAGTCACCTTAGTTCCAGATTTACACTGACATAACCAGATTCAACAATCGTCTTTCCGTGATTCAAGGATGTCCAGCCAAGGGATGATGCTCTTTCCTTTTATGTATGTGAGCAATTTTGCATGTCCATGGATGTGTTTTCACCTTAGTACTGTTGTCGATCAAGGACGTCCATCCAAGGAATGATGCTTTCATTTGATGTACGGGAGAGATTCTGCACATCCATGGCCGTGTTTCCTGCAACACTAGGACTGCTCTTGACTCATTATTTGAACTTCTGTTTTTTTAGTCACCATCCTTGAGAACGCCTTGTTGATCTTATATAAGTGTCTTGATGGCACAGACGAAAGAGTTTCTACACGACCATGGACACGTTTTCAGCCTAGGCCGTTGTCTCCTCATCAATCGAACTACCATGGCTTAGTCACAGTGATTCCAAAACTCCTCCCTGTTGAAGTTCTTCAAGGCCTTCTGTTCATTGTTCCAACTCTCATGTCCATGTATGTACGTGCGTCAGTTTTGTGCAGTTATTCTTCTAGTTGGCCCTTAGGCCTTGCTCCTCAGCACCTCTTGTCTATTCGGAGAGATGGTGTTTGAGTTTGCATGTCCTTGGATGTGACTAGACACAAACGTCGTTCAAGGGAGGAAGCTGTCTCATGATGCTACATCCAGGAATGGACCGTTGACCTAGCCCATGGCCATACAGCATATCTATACAATGCTTTTTGGTCACATAGGTAACGTGCTATGAAGCATGTTACATGTTAGTGTCCGGTGGACGTTCCATGTCATCTACATACGACGAAACAATGGTAACATCCAATGGACATTCTATATCATTTTTGTATGGGATTGATCTTCCAATGAAGTTAATGAATTCCTATCAGACCCGTAAGGCATTCATTGTGGGTATTGATAGTCTTTGTGTTGACCCGAAGATTTAACCCTACTCAAGGTAGGAAGAATTCTTGTTTCATCATTTATATCCAACCTAGGATTCCACAAGAATATTAACCTTCAACTAAGACTATATCTGCTCCAAGGTAGTGACAGTTAGTCAGTTGGTTGGTTCATTTACAGTGAAGTTCTGTAGAACCATTCTACTCTATGCTTACGAAGCAGGATTCAATTAATTCTGATTGTATAAGGTGTTTTCTTGGTGCAAATGGCTAGTCCGAACCTATCTGTACCAACTTAGTCAGGCCTAAATGGTTGAATACTTAGCCTAGCCTAGTTAGTTTGAACCTGTCTTTACCAACTTAACCTAGCCTTGGTGGTTGAGTTCTAAGCTTAGCCTAGCTAGTTCGAACCTATCTATACCTTCATGGTCTAGCCTGAGTGTTTGAGTTCTTAACCTAGCCCAGCTAGTTCGAACCTATCTTTATCGGACCTGCTCTTCAATATTCTGGGGGAATGTTCTTCTGGTTCATGACCTCTGCAGGAGGATGATTTTCCCATTTCCCCATTCTTCAAGAGTTTGGGATTGGGTTATGTTAGGCTGGGTACAGTTCCTAACTTAGCATACCTTTATATATCCAGGTATAACCAGACCAGTACTATGGCTCAATATCTTAGTTGTTCTGGTTTGAGCAGGAGTTAAGATCCCGCTTTAGCATTGCGTTATGTTGCTCAGGAATGTCGCCATGTTGGTTCCTAAGTCAAGAAAAGGGGGCTGGTGTCCTATCATCTTAAGATGTTTCTTTGTTGAGTAGCATACTAAACGTATGTCATCATAGGGAATCTTCTGATAGGTGATTAGACAAGCTTACTCCTCATCATCAAGTTCTGGCACCAATACTGTGCATGTAGAAGCACATGACATCAGAGGAATAAGTTCCTCCCTGGCATTTAAGAAGAACTTGTTTGTTCATAGAATTTTTAATGTTGGTTCCTGGCTACGTCAGACCACTTTCACTTTCTTCCACATGATGGTTATTGCCCACAGGTCCCAGCACACTTTTACCTTGGGTCTGAAGGTGGCTAATCAACAAGTATAGCTCATCCAGTGCCCTTGGTGGGACAGTTCATATCTTGCAGTTTGAAGAATAGACACATCCAATGCTGGAACTGGCTTGATGCAGGCGAGTGTTGCAGTCATACTGTTACAGCACTTTTTATGTTCTCATCAGCTTCACTCCTCTTTCTAGTAACGGGAGTGAAGAGTGGTGACAAACCAGCTTCATGTGGCTGATATGGTTTATTGCTTGAACAGATATAATTTTTTTTACTTCCAGTATTTAAACCCATCGGACTGGGTGTTAGATGTCCACATATCTACATTGCAAAGGCTTAGGTCCTCTTCTGTAGAATCCTCATTTCTAAGAAGAATGATCAGGTGTGCCAAACCTCCAGTTGGTTCAGGATTCTCATACCTCCCTCCAAGTGCGAGTCATCCTAATATTAAGACCAAAGGTTTGTTCCGCGTATGAACTAATGACAAATTTTTTATTGATTTGTATTTTTCATTGCTAACAAACCTGAGGTCTTAACATTGATTGTTCACCTCTAGCCACCCTTCATATGTCTTATCCGGGTTTGGAAGAAAGACTAATGCGTCACTAGGTTCTTGACTTGCTTCCACCTCAGCTATGTATTGGATGGCCGATGCCACAGATTCCTTGTATTTATAATATTTTATTGCTTTAACCAGTTTCCAGCTGGCACCAGAAGATTTATCCTGATGTTAAGACCTCAGGTTTGTTAGCTATGAAAATTAGGAATTAATTAAAAATTTGTCTTATTTATGCAGACACAAAAGCAAGTACGTACATTATGCAAGCAGAATACAGTGCTGATTTCTTTAAAAAGAGATCTGAGTCTTTGATGGCAGCTCAACAAGATTTTGTCAGTAGCTTTGGTAATTTAGTATTTGTCTGCTTTTGTGAATTTATTATTTGTGGATGGGAATGGCAGAGTTAAAGCTATCCTTAACAGTTTCCTTAAGTTTGGAAAACGTGAAATTATTTCAGAACAACTTTCAACAGGTCAAACATGAAATGAGTAAAACAAATAATTTTTTTACTCATAAAGAAGTGAAGAATTTTCCATATGTATATTTCAAATTCAATATTTAAATTTATAGAACTATAGATGTTTGAATTTATGCAAGTTTAAAAGGATATAAACATCCCATTCAAATGCTGCAGTGCTATTATAGACTGAGGATGAGTATTGTGTGAATGCCTGTTTTTTTCAGATTTAAACAACTGAAGGTGATTTTGAAAAACTAGTTAAATTTTTTGTTTTGATCACTGTATTTGTATCAGCTTTATTTTGTAGTCAGTAAGTTATACCAAAGGTGTAACAAAATGATAAAATGAATTTGTTTGGTGTTTGAAATTTCAGTATTCACTGTTTCTGCCAATCTGTAAAAATCCAACATGTTTTTAACTGTTGATTTTGTGCTTGTATATAAGCATGCAAACCATCACAGACACAAAGCAAAGTACTGTTTTGTGATACTCATTATGTATCAAACAAATATTTGGTCATTTTGGTAACTTTGAGCGTGACTGTCTATGATTAGAATAGTGCAATTCCTTTTTTTTTTCTTTTTTTTTTACTTCCAACTAAGAATGTTAAGCTCTCATAAAGTTCCCCCAAACTAGTTAAGGTTCTATAGAATGAGAAGCAGCTTTCACTAACTCCAAGTTGATTGCTGAACTGTGCAGTGTATGACAAACTTTTAAAAATTTCCATCTGGAGCTCAGGATATCTTGGTGGAATCAACCTCCCATTTTGCCTCTGCCCCAATATCTACTCCTTTGCTTATTGGTAAATGTAGATGGGTTTTGCATTTTCTGTTCTCTTTTTAGGAGAAACAGACTTGACCCTGTTATTCAATACTAAAAAGTTACCTTTGTTTTTGAGGTAGGATATATCGCCCAGTCACCACAGTATCTATTCAAAGGATGATTCCATATCAAACAAAGACTGACTGCAAAAAGAGTGCAATGTAAGGTGTAACAATTTTGAAGGAGATGTTAATGAATCCCAATTCCATGCATTCCCCCCCTTCCCCCAAAAAATAATCGCCTGTGACCATATGGTGAGTAGGGATATAAAGTTAATTGTCACACAATTGGTGCCCTTTCAGCCAGGCTTAAAAATCTTTGGCTGTATTAAAACTTAAATGTTTTGAAGGAGGAGAAGGTCAAGCAATCTTATTCAGACTATATACAACCAGATACATAAGCAAAATATGTATGTCAAGGGTATGGATGTGCAACAAAGATTGCTTAAGAAAAATGAGATGTCTGGCAAAGCCAAAGCCTTCATATTTGCACAGGTGTGCATGGAGCATCCCCTAAAGATAGGACACAAATATCCTTTTCCTTTACAGAAACGTGAATTTGGTATCATACATGCATAATCAAAATAATTAGGTACAGCAAAGGAAAACTCAAACTACAATTATGTGAACAACCTAAGGAACAGTTCTGCTAATAAACCATGTATTTGGAAACCTTTGGAAGGTAGGCTTGATACAGAAATTATAGCATTAGGGATTTCAACAGCAATCCTTAGGTTCATCAGAGACTCCTTGGTATTGTCTGCAATAAAAATGTGTTCAGTAAATAAGGAAGAAATATACAATACAATATGTAACCACAAAAAGACCGGCATTACTAACAGAATTAATTGATTTTTAGGTCACAAAATAATGGATGCACTTTTATCTTTTACACTGATTCAAGTAATGTACTTACTTTCTTAAAACACTGAATGGTTACACATTACATGGTACAAGAAGTGCAAGATAGCTGGCCCTCCTGCATACAGGCAATTGCTTGAAAATGAGCTATTGTTGGGTACCACTTATTTTGGCCAACAGGGCATCTATTTATTCCTCATAGTGACTAAAGTAACCACGCACAAGTATAGTTTAAATTATGGGCATTAAAAGTTGACTAACTTGACAAATATAAAACTGAAAGTTATAAAAAGGATTTTGTTTTACGTAGGAAAAATCTATTTCTGGGCGATTGGTTCGTGTCGCCCAGCGAAATATCCTTTAATCCATTATTTCTAGGGTAAATGATCTAACAAATACCAGGGAATAAACAAAATAAAGAAAAGGTCAGTATAACTGACTCGCTCACCCTCCAGGAGGGCGTCGGTATGAACACTAGGGCGAGTGAGACCACTACCACGAACCTCTTGCCAATAGAAATCTCCCACAACAAACACAAGAGGAGAGCCGACCCACAGAACGGGGCAGCAACTACTACTACTCCAACCCACGCTAGGGACTGCCGCGCCTCTGGTGGCCATCCTTAAGTTAGCAGTCAATTTTGAGCGCAGGGTTGGGAAGAGGTGGGATTTCACTGGGCGACACGAACCAATCGCCAGCAAGATAGATTTTTCCTACGTCAAAATCCTTTTTCTGGGCTCAGTTCGTGTCGCTGCGCGAAATTGTACCAGAGAATTAGCACAAGATTGAAAATAAAGAAGGTCTCAATAAAACTTAAAATTCAAATAAATACTATAATTGCAAGAAAATATATACACATACACAATTGTTCATATAGTGTGAAAAGGAACAATACTTAAAATTAACTTAAAGTTAACATATATATACAAGGGCTTACATGGGATATATGTTGAACTTAAAACATGTGTATGATTATCATAGGTAAAAATACTTAAAGCAAATACAATTAAGCAGTATCAGTAATAAAGCATATATATGAACAAACTTACAGTACAATATCTTAAACAAGTTTATAGATCTTAATAAACAAATCCATAACCATTGTAAATGGAGATGTGGCACCCTAGCATAAAAATAAGGGGGCCACATCACAAAGATCATTATATACAACAATTGTGGGTGACCCTAGCAAAAAAATAAGGGACACCCACTAAATCATCACAAGAGCAGCTAAGACTCAAGGGTAGACGTAGATGAACAAGGTAGGTATAGACAAACTGTTGGCTGAGATAGGTAGAAAGGAGATCTGGATCTTCAACTCAATTACTAAGCAGAGTCGGGGTAAACTATGTTACCCGCCGCAACTGCTGAAAACTTTAGAGATTCCAAGGACTTTAAGTAGTGACGTTTAAATACTGTCGGCGATTTCCATCCAGTATACTTTTTCAAATCATCAAAATTCATGTGTTGAAAGTAGTTAATTGAGGTGGCTACTGCCCTGACATCATGAACCTTGGGGAAGGATTCAGGGTTAGCTTGTTTAATAAAGTATAGGATCTGTTGCCTTATACCTTTAATTGATAAAGTACCACCTTTTTCTCTTCTAAAGAGAGGACCCGAAGAGAATGAGGATGTCCTGGACAGAAAGGCTCGTAAGGTCGTTACTGGACAAAGAGAAAGATCTTGAGGAAGGGGTATAACCTTCCAAGGTTCCCACCTCAACAAAGGATCCTCATTTTTTGCTAAAAAAGCTGCGATCCGAGAAAGCAGAACTTCTGAGGGAAGAAATTCTACATGATTCGCATCTCTGGATAACTCCGACAGTTCTGAAATTCTAGCTCCTGAAGCCAAGCTTAATAAAAATAGTGTTTTTCTTAAGAGCATTATAAATGAACATGTCGTATTATCTGTATCTGAAGCCAGCTTTAGAACATCATTTAAGAACCATGACACTGACGTAGGCCTTACTGAAGGTCTAAGTCTAGCACAAGCCTTGGGAATAGACGAAAAGTAAGAATCTGTTAAGTCTATGTTAAAACCCAGTTGAAAAATCTTCTTCAAGGCTGATTTGTTTGTCGTAATGGTACTAGCTGCTAAACCTTTTTCAAATAAGGATCTGAAAAGGATATAGCTGAATTGATTGTCATGATTTTAATGTCTGATTCTCTCAGGAAGGATGCCAACTTTTTAACTGCAGCATCATACTGCCTTAAAGTTGAATCTCTTTTATCTGATTCCAGGAAAAGAATATTTCGTGGATCGATATTTGCATCTCTCTTGGCCGCAAACTTCATGAAGTCCATAAAGTTAGGGTTTTGAGAATTCCTGAGGAAGCGAACACAGTCTTCATTTGTACTGACTGGGAGAGCATGGGATTGGGAATTCGAAGAGGACGAAGACCCAGTTCCAGAATCAAAGGGTACCAGTTGCTCTTCGGCCAGTCTGGAGCTACTAGAGCTACTTGACCCTTGAACGTCCTGAGTTTGTTCAGTACTTTCAGGAGAAGATTCACTGGAGGAAAGACATAAATCTTCTCCCAGTTGTTCCAATCTATGGACAGGGCGTCCGTGGCATAGGCCAGAGGGTCCAGGTTGGGGGCCACATAACAGGGAAGTTTGTGGTTCGCTTGAGATGCAAACAGATCTACTTGCAGGCCTGGAACTCTCCGGAGAATCCATTGGAACGAACTGTTGTCCAGTGACCATTCCGACTCCAGAGGAACTGAACGGGATAGAGCATCTGCTATGACGTTTCTCACTCCGGCTATATGGGTGGAGGAGAGGTGCCAACTGAACTTGTCCGCCAGGGAAAAGATGGCTACCATGACATGATTCAGATGTCTTGACTTGGAGCCTCCCCTGTTTATACAATGGACTACCACTGCGCTGTCCAGAACTAACTTTATGTGAGAGTTCTTTGGCGGATGTAACCTCTTCAGAGTCAAGAACACTGCCATTGCTTCCAATACGTTTATGTGAAGCTGGCGGAACTGAGGTGACCATGTTCCCTGAACTTTCTTGAACTGAGAATATCCTCCCCAGCCGCTTAGTGAAGCGTCTGTGTGAATAGTAATTCCCGGAGGAGGAAACTGAAGGGGTACTGATATGGACAGGTTCTTCAACTTTGTCCAAGGGCACAGACGATTCCGTAGAATCTGTGGAATTGATGATAACTTATCCCTGGATCTGACATTTGCTCGTGAGCGCCAGATCCTGGTTAAGTCTTTCAGTTTGGCTTTCATCAAGATGTTTGTCACTGAGGCAAATTAGAGGGAACCCAGGATTCTTTCCTGGTTTCTCCTTGAAGCATATTTGTACTTTAGAAATTGTTTCACTGACTTCGCTATTTCTTTCCTCTTGGCTGATGAATCGACAGAGTATGGGAGGATAGATTCCATTGAATGCCCAGCCATTGAAAGTTGGACTCCGGAGTGAGTCTTGACTTTGTTCTGTTTATCTGGAACCCAGATACTCCAGGAATTGAATTACTTTCATTGTGGCTTTGCGACATTCCTCGACTGTTGGAGCCCAAATCAACCAATCGTCGAGATACGCTACTACCATTATCCCTTGAGACCTCAGTTGTTGGACGACTACTTCCGCCAACTTCGTGAATACCCTGGGTGCTACATTCAGACCGAAGGGAACTACCTTGAAGGAGAATGCTTGATCTCCCAGTTTGAAGCCCAGGTAAGGGCGAAAGTGTCTTGCAATAGGGATATGATAGTATGCGTCTGTAAGATCGATAGAGGTGGTGACGGCCCCACGGGGAAGTAAGGTCTGCACCTGCGAGATAGTCAGCATTTTGAACTTGTCGCAGCGAATGGCCAAATTTAAGCGGGACAAGTCTAAGATTACCCTTCTTTTTAGTGAGCCTTTCTTTGGTACGCTGAACAAGCGACCCTGAAATTTTAACCTGTTGACTCTCGCTATTGCTCCTTTCTGGAGGAGCTCCTCCGCATACTCCGTCATTTCTTTTGAAGGAATGGTCTGGATGGAGGAGGATCTGCAATCAACTCCAACCCAGGCCCTTTGACACAATGCTTGTGCCCATTTGCTGAATCCCCACCGATGCCGGAAGAGAAACAGCCTCCCTCCTACCTTCGATATCTCACTGCTGCTGGGTCGAGTGACCTCCGCGGCCCCACGGAAGTGTTTTCTCCTGTTGAGTGACCTTCCTGATCCTCTCTGACGAAAGGATCCCCTAGCTCTACCGCCCCTGCCGAACCGGTCATAGTCCTGGAAGGCTTGGCCCTCGAACACTTGGTTAAAGGCTGGGGAGACAGCGTAGGAGGTGGAAGGCTGAGCCTGAGGGGAAATCACATAAATGGGTTGAGTCGGAGCCTTCGAGGTAGAAGGCTGGGCTGATTGGACAATTGGCACAGCCGAAACAGCTTGGTTAAAACGTTGCTGCTCCTTCTGGTAAGGCTGGTAACTTTTAGTTTCTCCTGCATTTTACCTCTTGCAGGTTGATCTTGGCGCCTCTTAGCTGTGAGACCCCAACGATCCTTGAGGCTCTGGTTGAGCCTTGTTGCCTCAGCCTGGACCTCCTTGACCATGGATTCAGGAAAGAGGTCTGCCCCCCAGATGTTGGAGGAAAGCAGCTTATTCGGTTCATGCCGAATAGTTGCTTCCTGGAGGACGTGTTTCCGGCAATTGACCCTGGCAGTCACGAACTCGAACAAGTCTGACTGGACCGTATGAGTCTGAGACTTGGTCAACAGCTTGAAGAGCGGCTCTGAAGCATAGGAAAGAGCCGCTACTTCCGTCATTGCCATGGTATTCATGGACCTGGCAAGCTTAGACTTGGCCTCAAACTCAGCTTGAATGAGGCTATCAGGGAGTCTAGGTAGCTTCTCGCCGAACTGGTCCATGGCACAGTCTGGCTTGAGCTTACCCGCCGAGAAAGTATTGGGCAGATCGTCCCACAAATCTCCAAATGAAGGGAGCAAAGGAGAGGTGGGGTCTGCTTCCCTCAACTGGGGTAAGGGTTCTCCCTTCAGGCCAGCTGGAATGGTGACCGTGGCAATCTTAGTAAGAAGGGAAGAGGGTTTCTTCATCCATCGTAAAGATGGTGAAGGGACTCTTAAAGGCTTGAATCCTAGTGTTTGTGCAGTCCATTTCATCCAAACACCTGAGCCACTCTCTTTTTGAGCCTGGTCCCGGGAGTAAATTACCGTCTCCCTCGGGACCTTATCCTCCCTAGTAGGGCATGGCTGCATCCGTTAGCCTGGCGTAGCCAATGAATGGCGGTTGGAGGTCTCTCGGATAGAACTCGAAGTCCTCAATCCCTCGAGTACCACACTCCGGGATGGAGGATAAGTCCGTCCTGGAAAGGGGCGTATGAAGCCACTTTCCAGGGGTTGTTCATTGAGAACGGAGGCAGAGAATCGTGAGGAGGAAGCTGTACCAATCCAGCACCGAATGCCGGAGGAGTAGCCAGAGGGGCCTGATTGAGCCCGGCAATTATGTTGTCCTGGGTTGTAATCCTTTCGGATAACCGGGAGAACATCTGCTTCATACTATTCCTCAAAGAGCCTACCAAGTCTCCCATTTGTTGCATCAACCCAGCGTTGGGATCCAAAGTCGGAGCCGATGCGGAGGTGGAGGAATAACTCGGGAGAGGCACCAAAGGGAGAGGAGAGACCGCTGGCTCCGCCGGAGTACGGGGCCTCTCCTTGGAAGACCTGCTCTTTGAGAACCTAGAGCTAGAAGCCGAAGCTCTACCTTTCTCTGCTCCGGGATTTGTAGCCGGAGACTTACGAGACGATGACGCCGACGAAGTCTTTTTGGACGACGACGACGTCTTCTTAAGGGTTTTCTGTACCCTCTGGCCCTTGACTTTGGGTTTAACCGAAGCACTAGGCGAAGAGTATTGGAGCTCAGCTCCTGTAAAGCCTTGGAAGGAAGCTGGAGAAGTAGCAGAAGAAGAAGATCCAGTGGCGCCCAAGGGAAGCCCTTGGGCGTCCAACGTACCTACCTCGACCAACAGGTCGTCAACACCTACCATTGGTTCCAAGTTCAAATCTAGCGTCGCGACTTCCGCCGAGATATCCTGGCCTGGTTCCTTCATGGACGCAGCGACCTGTTGCTGGATCGCTGACATAGTCGGGGCTGCTTCCGCCGGGTCGACGTATCCCGTCGACTTGCCGCTGGGGAACAGCAGGACAGCCATCCTCTTCTCAAGAATGTAGGGCTGTCCCTTGGCGGCGTTTTTGCCGAAGCCGCCGACCCAAGCCCTCAGGGTTGCAAGGGCGGTCTCTCTAACATCAGCAGCCTGGAAGAGAGGGCGTCTATTAGTTTTAAGTTTAAAGTTGAAGTTCAACCTTAAACTAAAACCGAGGTTAAACCTACAATATTTGGGGATGTATTTCACAACATATAAGGAACTTAAGCTTAAAAGAAATCACTAAAAATTAACTTGAGATATAGTACAGTATTTACAGTCTATGTATACAGCTGGAAATACTTACCCCGTCCAAGAACTGACCCACGAGATCATAACAGATCGTACAGGTCTCATGATACCAGACCTGCAGATTCCCATGCGGAGTCGCGCACGGAGCGTGGGACCTACAGACTTCATGTCCGCAGGGGTCCTGGAGCATGGCGTTGCATCCTGGATGCTCACAGTTGGTGGTCTGTAAGTGGAAGGATACATGAGTACCATAAAGACATCACTTACAGGCTAAATTAGAACTCCGATGCATGCCGGAGAGTGAAAAATTTTTGGGCATAACCCCTCCCCTACCGCCTGAATAGGCTATAACTCCGGTGTATAAAACAGGGCAAGGGAGGGACCCAGCTTAAGCTAGCTTAAATTAAACTTATGATAGACTTAAGCATAAAATAGCACTAAATTCCGGAAACGATTCCGAATCGCGGTGGTATCCGTCTCCCCAGTGTGCCGATGAGACGGGATGGTTAGGCAAATGAGACCAACTGCACGCCTGAGGTCGCCCGCAAGCTGGAAAACCAGCTCCCTCCCTCGTAATCGACGGAGCTCCGGTAAGAAAAATAGAGCAACCGACAATCTGGGGAGGGGCGAGAGGACGAAACAGAACTCGAGCTTACAGCGGGGCACGGAACAACAAAGGAGAGGGGAGGCCACGCCCCCCTACTTCGTCACAACGGAGCACCGTGAAGCAGAGAGACACGGTCATACCCAGTCCTGCGCCTGTCCAGCCTCCCCTACTCCCTCCGCATAGGGAGAGAGGGAGACAGGCCCGGATGGAGCGAGCAAGGACGGACCTCCCTCCCCCCAGCTCTATGGGAGAGTGGGAGGAGGGCAGGGTGACTGGGACGGGCGTCTGGCTGTATCGCGATCACAGGGTGACCACGAAACGGTAACACGATAAAACAACGAAATCTATAGCCTAGGATAATGCAACCAAACTGATCAGCGAGATGCAACCGTAGATGCAACAAAACTGATAAAAGGAAGCAACAAAACTAATGGGGACCATGATATAATAAACCTAGGCTAAGATAACGTACCAGACGCCCTAGGCTAACCAAAACAAATAAATAATTAAAATAACATCAAAGTAGGGGAAATAAAGTTAGTAGGAGAAAAAATCCAGGAGTGTACGACTAACCCGAGAGAAAGTCTACCACTCAAAGCTAGCCTGGGCTGATACTAAGAGCTATGGCTAGGGTCTGGATAGAAGAGATAATGCCTAAGCAAGGTAAAGAAAGACATGCATGCATGACATAAAATCAATGCAGGCTGGATCCCCTAACATAATATTCATAAACAGGTATAGAGACGTAAAAATAAAGGGAAGGTTCTAGGTATGGGAGACCAAGAACGAACCCGCCACGAGGCAGAGCAATGTCGCCATGCTTCCGGCCGAGAATCAGCATTTATACCTAAAAAACGGCAAATACTGACTCAAGGTAGGAAAAAACTAAGTAGGAACCTTTCGGAATACTTAACTTAGCTGATGCGATGGCTGAACGCTCCATGATAAGTAAAAATCCTCGAAAAAAGGCACGAAAACACAGAGAGATAAAAATTAACGTCTCACGGGTTCGGGTCTAACTTAAAGGATGGCCACCAGAGGCGCGGCAGTCCCTAGCGTGGGTTGGAGTAGTAGTAGTTGCTGCCTCGTTCTGTGGGTCGGCTCTCCTCTTGTGGGGTTTTGTTGTGGGAGATTTCTATTGGCAAGAGGTTCGTGGTAGTGGTCTCACTCGCCCTAGTGTTCATACCGACGCCCTCCTGGAGGGTGAGCGAGTCAGTTATACTGACCTTTTTCTTTATTTTGTTTATTCTCTGGTATTTGTTAGATCATTTACCTTAGAAATAATGGATTAAAGGATATTTCGCGCAGCGACACGAACTGAGCCCAGAAAACCATTGGTAATAAAGAGCAATCGTAAATTTGTCTAGAATGCACATGGACTTTACCTATATATTGTACACAGCTTTTTATTGCTGAAATATAAAGGAAGAATTGGACTGTATTATGATATCTGCAAGACAAATGTTAGTTTTTTGTAAAATATTGAGATGGCTATTTATCTGTTCATCCACACTTTTTCTGTCCACCCTCAGGCCTTATTTACTACTGAGGCTAGAGGGCTGCAAAATGGTTTGTTGACTATCCACCCTCCAATCATCAAACATACTAAATTGCAACCCTGTAGCCTCTGTACTTGTTACGTATCTTATTCAAGATTAAAATTAACCATGATTGTGCATCTGGCACCACTATAGGTGCCAACAACACAGACCACCACTTGGCCATGGCCGAAAGTTTCATACAGCATAATACATTGTACAGAAAACATATTGCATCAATCTTTCTTTGGCTTATTTTTACTTGTTATACATGATTGCACTTGACAGGAATAAGGCCAAAATAAAGAATATTGTTTTAAAAGACAGGACTTTGTTTCTTATTTGAGTTATCAATTGACAAAAGCTTCAGTTGTATTTTATGAGCTTTAACATTTAATGAAAAGTGCCTAATGATAAGATTACCCTCATGCTTGTCTTTTAAATCCACATCTTAATTTAATCTAGTCCGTTTCCTGCTCTATACTACAAAAATTTGAAGAAGTTTCAATATAGACTTTTCATCATTTTAGTTTAATAAAATCAATTTTATATTAACTGGTGTGTATATTACTAGGAAAACAGTGTTGGACTGGATATTTTATTTTATATTTTAAATTCTTTTATGATATATGTTATAGGGTGTGCAACCGTCATGCACCTCAGGTGCCTACTGCTGGGAAAGTGAGAATTGCAGTTCAGGCTGCACCCAATCCTCTCCACCTTTATCGTGTGCCAGCACTAGTACGCTGTGTGTTTCATCTATTCGTTGTTCAGCTGCATCATGTGCCGCAAGTAAGTCATTATCATATTTAGTGTAAAGACAAATTATATTCCCTATCTTCTTACGGATTTATTGTCAGTGTAATGCCCATAAGTATTGGGTTACCATCCTTCACAAAGCAAATCATATTTTAGTCATACAAAGATAAAACAAATGGTATTGTATATAGCAGCATGTATATTAAGAATTACGCTTTATACCATCTGTATGTACATACATTCTTTCTTTTAACCCTCACAGTCCGGGCTAGTATTTAAGGATGGCCAATTTAAAACACAAACTAAAACTCATCAATGGAAAAAGAAAGCTATGCATATGCTCACGGTATAAAAAAAAAGTTCTTAAAATAAATTTGGTACCTTCTACGGAAAGTTGAAAGTTAATATTTCCCACCCTGTGCGGGCTTCTTTTCCTTAACACAGTTCTTAAAATATGCTAATTTTACCAAGTTATAAGTGTTATGGGTAATATTTTTTTATCGATTTTTTCAAATTATAATTACAGCTCAAACAGTATCATAACAGATAAGAACTAAAACCAGGAACAAAGTCTGAGTGGATTTATTGTAAAATATTTACGACACATCCTTAGATGGGAAGTTGTGACCCAGACTTTACCACCAAGCTATATGTAAACATAGTATGTTTCCCGTCCACAAGGGGTTAATCTTCGGCTGAAAACTTTTATGGACAAAGTCAACAGACTAAACTCAAGGGGCTCCAGAGGGAAAACAATCTGCAGGGAGAAACAAGTTGCATGAAAAGGTGTATGAAAAGGGAATAGGTATAAAATAAAATCAATATACCCTAAATTCAGATGTCAGAGGGAAGCAGCAATAAAGTTTATCCTCTTAAATATTTGGAGACCATGTTATACTACTGTACTAGGCAAACTATTCCAAATTTTAGTTGTTGCCAAGATAAAACTCATAGTAAACTGAGTACTACTATTATGAAAGCCTAACACTAGAAAATGCCAGTGTTTGCATCTTGTGGCTAATTACACCAGTTTTATGGAACTGTTGCTTCCATAAATGCACTACTGTAGTAAGATCTTCACTTTGAAGCAGTGTTCACTTTTGAATGAAGCATTTAAAAAAAAATCAAGGATTGCAGGAATTTGAATGGGTGTGTGAAATGCTGCTAAAATAACAGACGAAACAGGAATTGAAATTTCAACAGAAGTCTTTGAACCAAAATGACAAAGGCAAGAACCTAAAAAGAAAAAAAAAAATGCAGACCCCGGTTAACGGCGGACTCAGTTAATGGCGATCCAGTTTTATGGCGCCATAATAGGGCAACTTTTGGTTATCGGCACCTTTATTGCACCATAACATACCTAACAGAGGCACCATTAACCATAAGCATAAGCACTATAAAGTTTTGGTTAATGACGGTTTTCACTTATCAGTACCCTGCTGAGAACGGAACCCCCGCCGATAACCGGGAACTGCCTGTATAGTTGTACGATAATAACAGAAGACCATTCACTTTAAACTGTGGAAAACCATTACAAAGTTAGCGTGTATTGTCCAGCTCTTGGACTCAGCTATGTAAGGGACTTATGGAAGATTTAAGAAACTGAATAACACTGCATATATGTAGTCTGTAGTCCTATTCATTATCTTAACAGTGGAAACAAATACTTGTCCCCCTGTGAATTTTATGGATTTGAATATGAGCACATCCTAGACCATAAAAATGAAGTGAACACTAACAAAATGAAGAATTGAAGATATAAAACTATATACGTATTTGAAAGAGGGAGGAATGAAAGTGAAGGAAACTGCCTTTCAATTTAAGGTATCTCATTTGCTTGGGTCATACTGTAAACAAGAGGAAGAAAAACTGGCTGCAAGGAGAACAGCAGCAATGCATTCGCTAGTAATATGCAAACAGTGTGAAGGGACTGTTTACTAAGCGATAAGGAAGGAGGACCAAATACACAAACAGATGATGCTTACCCATTGACTATTCATTGAATTGCAATTTGGAATGCAACAGATGTAATAAATGGTTTTGCCTCTTTAACAATTTTTTGAGTGGCAAAGAAGCAGCTTCCAGTTCTCAAGATGCCAGATTATATCTGGATGGTTTGGGTGACATCATAGACTGATATCCCTTGCATGTAATTGTCAAAAGAGACACTATTCAGTACTAATGCTGTTCCATAGAAAAATTACAGTTGGGCCTAATCATGTTCTAGCTGTTCATATTTTATGATACAAAAAGGCTAAGCATTATATATATATATATATATATATATATATATATATATATATATATATATATATATATATATATATATATATATGTATATATCTATATATATATATATATATATATATATATATATATATATATATATATATATATATATATATATATATATATATATATATATATATATATATATATATATATATATATATCTAAACATGGTTGATCCAGGCATTTTTTGCCAACTACTGCTCATATGTACTTCAATAAATGGAAGATGCTGATGTTGGTGCAGCCTGAGCACTTGGATCTGGCGTAAATGTGAGAAAGAGTACTGGTGTTCAAGGTTTCCCAATATGATGCTTTTGGTACTTTAGTGCCAAACACTTATTAATCTAAAGTTCTGACATTGATTTAGTGGAAATGAAATAAGTTTCAAGAAGGGCTGGTCTACACTTTATGTGAAGTACTACTATATTATTTTATATATGCGTTTCCTGAATATTACTTATCTTAACATTTTCATTATTATAAATCCTGATGTTTCTTGTTTTTCCCTAGCTTCTACTCCATCAACTGGCTTGAAATATCGTTTCATCATCAGTTTCTATGTAACTGTCGCAAATGCTCCTTTTACATACCTGCTAGATTATTTGACTGTTGAAGTTTATGAAGGAGAGAGAATAGCCTTTGGGTGTGCTGTGTCCGCTGATTGTGGGACTGGCGCTGCTAAGGTATGTTAACATGAATGTTTTACGTAGTTAATGAATAAGTTTTCGTCATTTATAGCCATACAAATGTTCTGGAGGCATAAAGTTAGGAGCTTCAAAATTTTTCAAGATTGTGTTTCTTTGTGGCATTGTGTGAAAGAGTTTAGTCTGGTTGGGGATCCCAAATAGTTTTCTAAATATGTCAAAAGTCTGCTAATGGACATGCTTTGTAATATTTTCTGTGAATTTCTTTAGTCATAATTAAAAAATATTAAATTTGTCCAGGTATTTAAGAATGCATCTTAGAAGCTCAGTCCAGATATTTAAGAATGCATCTAAGCAGCTCATTCAGCCAAGCAGTAGAAAAAAACTTTACTTGTAAGGTCCACTTGAACTGAATCCACCATCATTCCCTTAAGTATAGTTAATGGACAGTGTTATGTTCTGGATCTCTTGATGATATGCCAAAAAAAGTCACCTGCATTAAGTGAGTTAGGAATACTGAACACTAGGAATTCTCTGTAGACAATTTGAAGTAATTTATGGGGTAGAAGATGAAATCTAGACAAAGTCTATGGAATATTTTTATTTAGTATCTATTTGATAGATATAAGAGGAACTGGTTTTCTGTTTTAATTCTTCAAAATAGGGGATTTTTACATTGTTCTGTTGAAGAATTGTATTCCGTGATATAGTTAAATAGATTATGTGTAGTATTATACACCCCCTTAAATTCCATGTCCATACCGCTGGTTCTGTCTCATTGCCATTATTGAAATGAAAATTGAAGGTACACTCACGTCAAAAACTTATTACTACATGCTTGAAAAACTTTTCCGACAATAGGTTAATAGTGACTTCTAGCACTATTTGGCAACTCCACTGCAAGTGCATGAAACAACAATCGGCACTGTTGGTGCATCAAAGAAATTACCTACCATTTCCCTCATAATACATTATACGTACTTGATTAAAGAATGTAACTATATTTCAAAGGTCATCTCTATTCTTAAGTAGTATAATATTTTTCTACCTCAGTGGCCTTCATTATCTTTGTGTTTATCTTTTTCATGTGTGAAAATTGTAGGAAAATTGTAGACTTTGGCTTACAAATATTCTAAGGTGAACTAGTATTTGGCATAGTAACATCAACAATTACGACTTCTGTAAATATTTTCGGGCTTATTATGATTAGAATATTTCAAGAATGTTTTTTAAAAGATTAATCCTTGGTATAAATTTAAACTAGTGAAACATTGATGCTCGGATCGGGAGAAATCTCTGGTCCACAGACGTATTTCACGTTCTCCTACTAAAGACCGGACCTTTAAGAGTCTGTATCCATCAGGGAGTTTACTTCAGCATTGTTCCTTGCCCCAAGACCATGCTCGTTTGTCTTCTCATGGATGTGTCCACGACTTGTCACATGGCCGTGTTTGTGTGAAATGTGTATTTTTGGGCATAATTTTCAAATTCCGAGATGTTCTGCTTCTTGATTCTGCAAGATTTTCCCATTCTTTAAGAAGTTCGCTTTGGGTTGGGTTAGGTTCAATTCCTAGCTTAACCTTCCTTTTCATACGAATAACCAGATCAGTAATGTAATTCATATTCTGTTTGTGTTTTCTTCGAAGTAGGTAGGATCCATCTTAGCTGTTTCTTTAACAAATGGGGGGTGGGTGGGACCTATCACTATAGGGCGACTCCTTTGCTGAGTAGCATACTGATTGTATGTCAACATAGGGATCACCTTATAGGAATCTCTACCATCCAAAATGCACATTTCCTGGGTAGCTCAAGGACTTCTCCTAGGGCTACAGTGTAATTACTTTGTCATGCCAAAGTTTACAGTAGGAGATTTTGAGCATATCTGTGCTGAGTTTTTTGTTTTAGGACATCCCCATGTGGTATCCTATTGTCTTTTTGGTCTACTTGGAGACCTTTGTTAGACCTCTTCTTGGTGATCTTGGTGACGGATTCTAGAGTTCTTCTAGTCATGGTCCCAGAATTGTTCATTGGAGATGAAAACTCCTTTCTGCTGCCAGCTTTACTCATTTTACAGTCAAGGTGCACCACTGTGCAGTCGACACCTCTGTGGAGCTCATAGTAAGCTACATTCCAAGCAGGAGGAATGTGGTAGCCAACGATCTGGCCATTGGAATAAAGACCTATGTATGAAGTGATCTCTGCATGAGGACATAGTGGTTTGCCATTTTATCTTTGCCACTGCTTCAACAGGAAGCTGGAGGTCACTTCTTGGAGGTCTAGGATCCTCTTCCTCAGACAGGGGGCACTCTTCAGCATCCTTGGCACAATCTCCAGGGTATGCATTCCCTCAGTTCTGCCAGATCCATCATGTCCTGGACAGAGTAGTTGGATCCGTCAGGTCTTGGACAGAGCAGTGAGCCCCAGGAATTTCAGGATGCCCTTGGTGGTGCATCTGTGTCCACAGGCAGCTTGGTTCCCAGAACTTCTGTATCTTCTGTCTGCAGTTCCAAGAGGATTCCTCCATGGAGCCTCTCTTGCCAGCCTTATGTGGAAATGTTCCGCCAGTCAGTAAAATTTGTCATTTTACGGCTGGAGAGACTAGTATCTCCTGAGAGCAAGAAGCTTTTCCAGCAAAGCAGCATGCCAGATGTCCAGCTATTTCAGGAAATCTTCGTCAGCAGTTTACCAGGGCAAGTGGTCCACCTACTATGGTTGGGGCCATTGCCAGTGTTTCTCTCAACTATGAATTTCAGTGAGCTGTTAGTGGATTTTCTATTCTTTCACAGAAATGAAAAGCTCTTCCTGTCTCAGCTTTCAGGGACTACAGGGCCACCTTTGGGTTAATCCTTAATCCGGTGCTTGAAAGGCTTGGACATCTCTTCATCTGGGAAAACTGGGTGTTGCTCAGGAGCTTTGAACAGTCCTATTCAACAAGAGAGCTCTAACATGTGATGTGTTATCTTACTTTGGTCAAGAGTAGTATCACTTGAGCTCCATTCAAACCACTACGTCAATCGTCGGTCGCCATGGCTTCCTCAAAGAGGGCGGGTGAGCTTCATGGCACAAGTTATGACAGTAAAAGCACCAGGGGTGAGAGTTCTGAGACCTTTAAATTTGTCCTGGATTTCTTAGGTAAGACTCAAGCTCCCTTGGTTCATGATGGCAAATTTGTGTCGTTTTCATTCTTCTCCTGAATGAATTGGTAGACAGTGATCTGTAGGAGTTTTTGCATTGTCCTGTCAGAGCTCTGCCCTGCTATTTAAAGGATTCTCCACCTAGGTGTCATAGACTTTGTGGTAGCACTAGTCAGTCCAGAATGGAAATTTCCAAGATCTGTTCATTCTGGCTGTGTGAGGTGATTAAGCAGGCATACTTCTCATCAGATATTTCTGTCACAGAGTCTGTGCAGGCTAGGGCATATGACATCAGAGGAATTAGTTCCTCTCTGGCAATTAAGAAGAACTTGTCTGTTCATAGGGTTTTGAATGCTGGTTCCTGGCTTCAGCAGATCCCGTTCACTTCCTTTTTCTGAAGGACATTGCCCACAGATCCCTGGACACTTTTTTTTCATGGGTCTGGTGGTGGTGGCCCATAAAGTTCTGTAACTCATCCAGTGCCCCCAGCGAGACAGTTTGTACCTTACCTAAGATGATTGTGTGGGAGAGAGATGAGGAGATGGCTGGTCTCCTCCTTCCTCTTTTTTTTCCTTTCTTCTTCCTTCAGGTGGTTTGAAGAATATGACACGTCATAAGCTGGAGCTGGTTTGTTACAGGTGAGTGTGGCAGCCATACTGGTTGCGCATATTTGGTTTGTTCCTATACAATAAACAAATCTGCTTCTCAGTAGCATTTACCCCTCTCTCTAACAAGGGGAGAGAGGAATGGTAACTAATCCCTGTGGTCTATGTGGTTTGTTGGTTGAACACAGTTCGTTTTACCAGATGTATAGTGGAATAATTAATAATTAATCTCTCATGTGCTTAAGATCCAAGTGTAAAGATTCCTCAGATGGCAAAGAAAGATTGAATTACTGCTCAACTTGTTACTGTACTGAAAGGGGAAGGAGTTTAATACAGTCACCTTTCTAAGGAACCACAGCTTTTACCAAAGGATCTTTCTAAGGGAAACACAGCTGTGGGAATGAATGAATAACAATGGAGGGTCGCACAAGCACTGATAAGAGATTAAAATGAAACATAATTAGATTGCCACCACTCTATTGAACATTACCTTTCTCTTGAGATATATCTGCACATTAAATTTCTCTTGAGATATATCTTTGTAAATTGTAGGTAAGGGAAGTCGACTTCTTCAAGGCGTTGATAGGCAAAGCTTTTCACATGGTGGCCCATAGCCACGTGAGTTCAGTAGTGGAGCTATGTAGATGTCCCACGGCCAAGGGGTAGTTTATCAGGTGTGACCTGACTCGAACTGGGGTTTGGGAGAAAGTGAGGCCTTTTTCCGTATATATATATATATATATATTATATATATATATATATATATATATATATATATATATATATATAAGGGATTTTATTGTAGATAATATATATATATATTAAGGGATTTTGACGTAAGGAAAAATCTATTTCTGGGCGATTGGCTCGTGTCGCTGCGCGAAATATCCTTTAATCTATTATTTCTAGGGTAAATGTACTAACACATACCAGAGAATAAATAAAATAAAGAAAAAGGTCAGTATAACTGACTCGCTCACCCCTCCAAGAGGGTGTCGGTATGAACACTATGGCGAAGTGGAGACCACTACCACGAGCCAAATGCCAAAAGAATTCTCCCACTACAAAATCCCCCCAAGAGGAGAGCCGACCCACAGAGTGGGCAGCACATACTACTACTACTCCATCCCATGCTGCCGACTGCTGCGCCTCTGGTGGCCATCCTGAAGTTAGCAGACAATCTTGGCGCTGGGACGGGTAGGGCGGGATTTCGCTGGCGACACGAGCCAATCGCCCAGAAATAGATTTTTCCTTACGTCAAAATCCCTTTTCTGGGCTCAGCTCGTGTCGCTGCGCGAAATCGTACCAGAGAAATAGCACAAGATTGTAGAGAAATCAATAAAATTAAAAAGAGGTCTCAAATAAAAGATAAAATAAAAATAAAAGAATATAATTGCTAATAAGGATACATATACACAGTGGTACAAAATTAGAAATATTGCTTAAATTACACTTAATTCTAATAATATTTCTTAACTTAGGGTAATTTACATATATACAGAGGTAATATGGCATATATGTACCAAAATGGTATCTGTGTAAAATTTATGTATCAAAATGTACAGAGCAATTAACATAACAAGTTGAACAAACAAACTCAATCATAATCATATATAAAGGAATGTATATAACTTAATATACAAAACCCGTAACCATTATAATAAGATGTATCCCCTAGCATAAAAATAAGGGGATGACATCCAACATATCAATATTCATCATCAACTGTGAGTGTCCCTAGCAAAAAAATAAGGGACACCCACCCAATTATCACACAAGCAGCTAAGACACAAGGTGACCGTAAATGAACAAGGTAGGAATAGACAAACTGTTGGGTGAAGCAGGTAGAAGGAGGACTGGATCTTCTCTAAAGATTAGCTAGAGTCAGGGGAAACTATGTTCCCCGCTGCAACTGCTGAAAATTTCAGAGCTTCCAAGGACTTTAAGTAATGACGTTTGAAAACTGTCGGCGATTTCCATCCAGTATACTTTTTCAACTCATCGAAGTTCATATGTTGGAAATAGTTAATTGAGGTGGCTACTGCCCTGACATCATGTGCTTTAGGGAAAGAGTCCGGATTGGCTTGTTTAATGAAGTACAGGATTTGTTGCCTGATGCCTTTTAATAGATAAAGTGCCACCTTTTTCTCTCTTAAAGAGAGGACCCGATGAGGATGAGGAGGTCCTAGATAGAAAGGCTCGCAAGGATGAAACTGGGCAAAGAGATACATCTTGTGGAAGGGGTAGTACCTTCCATGGTTCCCACCTCATCAAAGGATCTTCATTCTTAGCTATAAAGCTACGTTCCGGAGAAAGTAGCACTTCCCCTGTGGGAAGGAACTGAATATGATCCGGATCTCTGGATAAAGCCGACAGTTCTGAAATTCTAGCTCCTGAGGCCAAGCTTAATAAAAAGAGGGTTTTTCTTAAGAGCATTATAAACGAGCATGTGTCATTATTGGTTTCTGAAGCCAGTTTTAGAACATCGTTTAAGAACCATGATACTGACGTAGGCCTTACAGAAGGTCTAAGTCTAGCACACGCCTTGGGATAGACGAGAAGTAGGAATCTGGTCAAGTCTATGTTGAACCCAAATTGAAAAATCTTTTTCAAGGCTGATTTGTTTGTCGTAATTGTGCTAGCTGCTAATCCTTTTTCAAATAAGGATCTGAAAAAGGATATAGCTGAATTGATTGTCATGATCTTAATATCTGATTCTTTCAGGAAGGTTGCTAACTTTTTGACAGCAGCATCATACTGTCTCAAAGTTGAATCTCTTTTATCGGATTCCAAGAAGAGAATATTCTGAGGGTCAATGTTCGCATCCCTTTTCGCTGCAAACTTCATGAAATCCAGAACGTTAGGGTTTTGAGAATCCCTGAGGAAGCGAACACAGTCTTCGTTTGTACTGACTGAGAGAGCCTGGGATTGGGGATCCGAAGAGGGCGAAGACCCAGTTCCAGAATGAGAGGGTACCAATTGCTCTTCGGCCAGTCTGGGGCTACTAGAGCCACTTGACCCTTGAATGTCCTGAGTTTGTTCAACACTTTCATGAGAAGATTCACTGGAGGAAAGACATAAATCTTCTCCCAGTTGTTCCAGAGGGTCCAGGTTTGGGGCTACATAACACGGAAGTTTGTGGTTCGCTTGGGATGCGAAGAGATCCACCTGTAGACCTGGAACTCTCTGAAGAATCCACTGGAACGAACTGTTGTCCAGTGACCATTCCGACTCTAGAGGTACTGATCGGGATAGAGCATCTGCTATGACGTTTCTCACTCCAGCAATGTGAGTGGAGGAGAGATGCCAACTGAACTTGTCCGCCAGGGAGAAGAATGGCTACCATGACATGATTTAGATGACGTGACTTGGAGCCTCCTCTGTTTATACAATGTACTACCACTGCGCTGTCCAGGACTAGCTTTATGTGGGAGTATTTTGGCGGACGTAACCTTTTTAGGGTCAAGAACACTGCCATTGCTTCCAGTACGTTTATATGGAACTGATGGAACTGAGGTGACCACGTTCCTTGAACCTTCTTGAACTGGGAATATCCTCCCCAACCGCTTAATGAAGCGTCTGTGTGGATGGTGATCCCTGGTGGAGGAAACTGAAGGGGCACTGACACCGACAAGTTCTTGACTTTCGCCCACGGGTGGAGTCGATTCTTTAGAATCAGAGGGACTGAGGACATTTTGTCCCTGGACCTGACATTTGCTCGTGAGCGCCAGATTCTGGTTAGGTCTTTCAGTTTGGCTTTCATTAGGATGTTCGTCACTGACGCAAACTGGAGAGAACCCAGGATCCTTTCCTGAGATCTTCTTGAAGCCAGTTTGTGACTCAGAAATTGCTTGACTGACTTCGCTATTTCCTTCCTTTTGGGTGATGGAATCGACAGAGTATGGGAGGATAGATTCCATTGAATGCCTAGCCACTGAAAGTTTGACTCTGGAGTGAGTCTTGATTTGGTCCTGTTTATCTTGAAGCCTAGATATTCCAGGAACTGAATCACTTTCAGTGTTGCTTTGTTGCATTCTTCGACTGTTGAGGCCCAGATCAACCAATCGTCGAGATACGCTACTACCATAACCCCTTGCGATCTGAGTTGTTGAACTACTACTTCCGCCAGCTTCGTAAACACCCTGGGGGCTACGTTGAGCCCGAAAGGAACTACCTTGAAGGAGAATGTCTGGTCTCCTATCTGAAGCCCAGATACGGGACGGGAAGTGTCTTTGCGCAATAGGGATATGATAGTAAGCGTCTGTAAGATCGATAGAGGTGGTGACGGCCCCACGGGGAAGTAAGGTCCGCACCTGCGAGATCGTGAGCATCTTGAACTTGTCGCAGCGAATGGCTAAGTTTAAGCGGGACAAGTCTAAGATTACCCTTCTTTTTTGTGAGCCTTTCTTTGGCACGCTGAACAAGCGTCCTTGAAACTTTAACCTTTTGACTCTCGCTATAGCTCCTTTCTGAAGGAGATCCTCCGCATACTCCGTCAATTCTTTGGAAGGAAGTTGGCGGAAAGGTCTGGATGGGGGTGGATTCGTTAACCAGCTCCAACCCAGGCCCTTTGACACAATGCTCTGAGCCCACTTGCTGAGTTCCACCGGTGGCGAAAGTGAAACAGCCTCCCTCCTACCTGAAATTCCTCATTGGTTCTGGTAGCCTCCTCGGCCTCCCCTGAAAAGTTTTTCCTCTATTGAAGGGACCTCCCGATCCTCTCCCACGAAAGGATCGCTTACCTCTGCCTCCCTTACTCGAGCGGTCATACTTCTGTGAAGCTTGACCCTCGAAGACCTGGTTGTAGGCTGGAGAGAGGGCGTAAGAGGTGGAGGGCTGAGGCTGAGGGGAGATCACGTAGATCGGCTGCGATTGAGCCTTTGAGGTGGAAGGTTGGGCTGTTTGCACCAAGGGAACAGCCGGAACTTGCTGAGAAAAGCGTGGTTGCTTTTTCTGGTAGGGTTGGAAACGTCTAGGTTTCCTCTGAACCTTACCCTTACCGACTTGGTCCTGACGTCTCTTGGCCGTAAGACCCCAACGGTCTTTAAGGCTCTGGTTCAATCTCGTAGCCTCTGACTGAACCTCCTTCACCATCGCTTCTGGGAAGAGGTCTGCTCCCCAGATGTTTGACGCAAGCAACTTATTCGGCTCGTGCCGAATAGTTGCTTCTTGTAGGACATGCTTCCTACAATTCGTCCTAGCAGTGGCAAACTCAAACATATCTGACTGCACCGTTTGAGTCAACGATTTGGTGATAAGCTTGAAGAGCGGTTCCGACCCATAGGCAACGGTGAGCCACTTCGGTCATAGCCATGGAATTAATGGACCTGGCTAACCGCGATTTGGCTTCGAATTCTGCCTGAATAAGGCTATCTGGAAGCCTAGGAAGCTTCTCACCAAACTGCTCCATAGCACAGTCTGGTTTGAGTTTGCCCGCTGAGAAGGTGTTAGGCAAGTCTTCCCACAATTCACCGGCTGAAGGAAGTAGAGGAGATGTAGGATCTGCTTCCTTCAGTTGAGGCATGGAATCCCCCTTCTGGGCTGCTTGAATAGTCGTATTCGCGATCTTTGTCAGGAAAGGGAGCGGGGTACTCTCTTCCATCGTAAAGATCGTAAACGGGCTCTTGAAAGGTTGGATTTTTGTATTGGTACAATCCATGTCCTCTAAACACCTGAGCCATTCTCTCTGAGCCTGGTCACGTGAATAGAGGACTGTCTCCTTTGGAACTTTGTCATCCCGAGTCATGGCTGCGGCGGTGAGCCTGGCGTAGCCGATGAACGGAGGCTGAAGGTCTTCCGGGTGGAACTCGAAGTCCTCAATCCTCCGAGTTCCACATTCCGGGATAGAGATGAGCCCGTCTTGGAAGGGGGCGTATGACGCTACTCTCCAAGGGTTGTTCATTGAGAACGGAGGAAGAGAGTCATACGGGGGAAGTTGGGCTCCACCTGTGGTGAAAGGTGGAGGAGAGGCTACAGGAGCTTGGCTCAGTCCGGCTATAATGGTGTCCTGAGAAGTAATCCTATCCGACAACCGAGAGAACATTTGTTCCATGCTATTTTTCAGGGACCCAACCAGATCGCCCACCTGTTGTAAGAGGCCAGCATTGGCGTCCAGAGCCGGAGCTGCTGCGGAGGTGGAAGGGTGGCCCTGAACTGGAACCAGGGGTAGCGGAACTAACGACTCCGCTGGAGTGTGAGATCTCTCTTTGGAGGATCTACTCCTCGAGGACTTAGAGCCGGACCCAGAAGCTTTAGATCTCTCTGCTCCGGGATTCCCAGCCGGAGACTTACGAGAGGATGACGCCGAAGCCGTCTTCTTAGACGACGACGACGTCTTCGTCAAGGTTTTGACTGTTTGACCCTTGACCTTGGGTCTAACTGAAGCATCAGGAGAAGTATACAACTCATTACCTGTAAAGCCTTGGAAGGATGGAGAGGTTGCAGGAGTAGAAGAACCAGTAGCACCCAAGGGTATCCCTTGGGTGTCCAACTTACCTACTTCGACCAACAGGTCGTCTACACCTACCATGGGTTCTACATTAATATCCAGTGTCGCGACTTCCGAGGAGATGTCCTGGCCTTGGTCTGTCAACGAGGCAGCCAGCTGTTGCTGGATGAAGGCGATAGTCGGGGCCGCATCTGCTGGGTCGACGTATCCAGTCGCCTTGCCTCCGGGGAAGATTAGCACCGCTAACCTCTTCTCTAGGATGTAGGGCATACCCTTGGCGGCGTTCTTCCCGAAACCGCCGACCCAGGCCCGCAGGGTTGCCAGTGCGGTATCCCTCACAGCCGGAGCCTGGAAGAGAGGGTATTGGTTAGATTTAAGAATAACTTAAAACTAAAACTAACTTAAAGCGTAACTTAAAATTATAGGGGCTATAAGGCCCCCTGAATTTTACCTTAAGTTAGAGTGATTAATGTAAAAACTTAAGCACTATAAAAAATTTTTGAACCATTTAACGGAGTTAGAATACTTACCCCGTCCAACAGCTGGCTCACCAGATCGTAACATATGGTACACGTCTCGTGGTACCAGACCTGGATGTCCCCGTGCGGAGTCGCGCATGGAGCATGGGACCGGCAAACTTCGTGTCCACAAGGGTCTTGAAGTGTGGCGGCGCATCCCGGATGCTCACAGTTGGTGGTCTGTAAGTGAAAAGACACATGAGTATCTTAAAGACTATCACTTACAGGCTAAAGGACAAAAGAACTCCGTTGCATGCCGGAGCTCGGAAAAAATTTGGGCATAACCCCTCCCTGAATCGCCTGAATAGGCTATAACCCCGGAGGGATCCGGTGCAGAAAGGGAGGGGGGGTGGTTTAAGGTACTTAAGATAAACTTAAATGTTTTAACATAAAAGATTCTTAAACCTAAATTCTGCCGTACCGGACTAAGTCCAGTGCGTGACGGAGTGTGTAACTCCGCGAGAACGGAGTGGTTAGAAGGGACCGACTGTATGTTCCGGTCCACCCTGCTGGGTGGACTATCACCTTTCCGTGGATGCCAGGCCTCCGGTGGTAAAGGAGCCCTAGTAAGGTGGAAAGGAGCAGAGGGGCATACAGACTCGGGCTAGCCACGGAGCGACGGGGTAGCAACGGAGGGGGGAAAGGCCAGTCCCCCCCCACATTACCATCCGGCCGACCGGGAAGCCGGAGAGGTCGAGTCCAGTCTGGGTCTGTCCCGTCCCTCTACTCCCTCCGCCTGGGGGGAGAGAGGGAGGCAGGCTCGGGTATGCGGAGCGAGCATGGGCAGACCGACCCATCCCCCCGACTCTATAGAAGAGCGGGAGGGGGGGAAGGTGACTGGACAGGCGTCTGGCTGCCTCGTGATCACGTAGTGACCACGGGGCGATAATAATCACAACTAAGCCAAGAAACATAACCAACTGATCATGAGAGATGCTATCGGGAAGCAACCGAACTGAAGAGCGGTAGTATATAGGCCCAATGGGCCATGACCTAGGCTCAGCAAGCCAGACGCCTAGCTAACCTAACAAATACATATAAGTAAAATGAATAATAAAATGAAAGAAAGAAAACAATATAGTAGGAGAAAAAATCCAGGAGTGTACGACTAACCCGAAGGGAAGTCTACCACTCAAAGCCAGCCGAGGCCGATACTAAGAGCCGTGGCTGGGGTCTGGATGGAAGGACCTACAGGAGGTAAAAGACATGCATGCATGACAAAACCGTGTAGGTCGTACCCTAAACAAATCGGATAATAAAATTAGAGCGTACTTAAGTAAGGGGATGTTCTGGGTATAGGCGACCAAGAACGAACCCACCACGAGGCAGAACCATGCCGCCATGCTTCCGACCTAGAGTTCGTATTTATACCTAAAAAACGGCAAATACGGGCTCAGGGCCGGAAAAAACCAATTAGCAATAAACACTGAGTACTTAACTTAGCTGCTGCGATGGCTGCACGCTCCATAGTGAATAAATCCAAAGTAAGGGCAACACACACAGAGTAAAAAATGGCACGTCTGACCTGGGTGCGCTAACTTAAAAGGATGGCCACCAGAGGCGCAGCAGTCGGCAGCATGGGATGGAGTAGTAGTAGTATGTGCTGCCCACTCTGGTGGGTCGGCTCTCCTCTTGGGGGATTTTGTAGTGGGAGAATTCTTTTGGCATTTGGCTCGTGGTAGTGGTCTCACTCGCCATAGTGTTCATACCGACACCCTCTTGGAGGGTGAGCGAGTCAGTTTATACTGACCTTTTTTCTTTATTTTATTTATTCTCTGGTATGTGTTAGTACATTTACCCTAGAAATAATAGATTAAAGGATATTTCGCGCAGCGACACGAGCTGAGCCCAGAAATATATATATATATATATATATATATATATATATATATATATATATATATATATGCATGTGTGTGCTTGTATATATATTTTATATATATATATATATATATATATATATATATATATATATATATATAGACTCGAAGTAATTAGGCAGAAGAAGGCCATAGTATACATCAAGGAGGTGACAAGTAGACAGTCGGTTATCAGTTAAGATAACATTTATTCACCAACACGTTTCGTAACATCATGTTACATCTTCAGGGCTACAAAAGAACAATGAAAAAAATTAAAGCACATGGAAAACAATTACTTAGAATAATTAAAAATTAAATAAAAAAATTACAGTTAAAAACTTGAGAAGTATTTACAAAAACAGGAGAGTTAAAAAAAGCCCTGTCATGGTGAAAGTTGAAGACTAATACAGTCTTCAACTTTCATTAAGATAGGTGCTAATTTTAACTCCAGTTTTGTGCTGTTTTTTAAATTAATTTTTAATTGTTTTCAGTAGTAGTTTTACATGTGTTATAATTTGTTTTTTATTGTTATTTTGTAGCCCTGAAGATGTAACATAATGTTATGAATGTGTTGGCGAATATATATATATATATATATATATATATATATATATATATATATATATATATATATATATATATATATATATATATTGTGACGAAGTGCCAAGTACCTGGTTACTACACTTATCAATCACTGAAATAGTTACCTCAGAACAGCCAGGCACCTGAACCTTCATCACAGATAAAATATGACTAAATTCTCTAAAGGCAACAGTGGTGCCTTAAAAAAGTATCAATATTGCAGAAAATCAGACTAAGTTCATTAAGACAGGTGTGAGGTAATCTTATATGTAGTTAAATTAATTAAAGGGCATCACTCCATCGACAACGTTTAAATGTCTAAGTATTTTTATAGTTCTAACTTACTTCAATTCAGTTGAAGGAAAACAGCTCAATTACCACTCTATATTTCTACCTAAAAATTAAATATACTGGTGAAAAAAAATAAAACACATAAAAATTTTAAGTACAAAAATTTATTATTAAATTAAAAATTTATAAGTGAAATTCACAATCTCAGGGAAATTTACTACTTGAAAACAACACAATGTTTATTTAATTCTTGAGTTAAGTATTAAGTAAAATTTAATCAAAATTAATTTATCACAAAAATCAAGAAAATTAATCCAAAAAATTAAATTATTCAAGTAAATTTGAAACTATTAAGCAACAATTAGAATTTGAAAATTAATTCACAAGTGCTAAACAACAACAAAACTTGAAAAGAATTCTAAGTAAATCCAAAGTCATTCACAAGTATTAAACTCAGTTAAATATGGAATGATTAATTAACGAAAAAAATTAAGGTAATCAAATTGTGATTGTGAATTTAAACAGAGAAAAATGTGAAAAATACCAAAATTCCAAAAACACTAAGAAAGCATTAATCACACAGAGTATACATACAAAAAAACCCACTTCAATAAGAAAAATGGATTAATGCACAAAAAATTACCATGATAAAGAAAAATGGTAAATACAAAAAAAAAAAAAATCACCAACGCCAAATTGTGAAAATATGGAAAAAATTTCCTTCGGAATAACGTAAGTACTTTCAGTATTTCAAGTACGTTTTATGTTTTAAGTTTAGTGCACTGAACTTATTGAAAAACTCTTACCTTGTTATACCAATTTTAGAAGGCCTTTTTCAAAAACACCAACAAACACTTACACACGAGACACCTGTTACACACTTTAACAATGTTTGTTCAGATTCCACAAATAAGCACTAGGCAATATTGAATAAATCTAAGAAATACCAAATCTAAAATTTACGAGTGACCAACCACTAAGTATAAAATCTTTACATTAATGTGAAAGTCAAAATTTTCTCTCAAGAGAGAGAGAGAGAGAGAGAGAGAGAGAGAGAGAGAGAGAGAGAGAGAGAGAGAGAGAGAGAGAGAGAGAGAGAGAGAGACTCCGAACTAACGTGAATGGTCTCTGATATCGGAATGAACAAAAATTTGTTCTCGTAGTATGGAAACTGATCAGTGTTTCGGCCCCAAAATGGTTGGACGAACGATTTTGGGAACGAGGGACAGCTAATATCGTAAAAATTCTCCTCCAGAACAAAAAATAGAGAGAAATTGGGATTACCACTATAAATACTATTATTACATGATTTAAGACAATAAAATTCTTTTAAAATGAAAGATAAAATTATAGAATTTTCTCGAATGAAATTAAGTTTCATCATTTCCTTGAGTGATGTCATGAATCTTTCAACTTCAGATTTAAAGTGCTTACGAATCAACAAATTCAAAATAAAACATCTCTAATCACTTTTATGATATGAAAGGTATTAGACGTATGTGAAACGTTTTATGCAGAATCCTTCTTGAATTATCTTACGAAAGATGATGCAATCTTCACGTGGTTTCACGACGGTCAGCATCGCATGGTTGTTTATAAAAAATAAAAAATTGGAACCACTCAACCTCAAGTGATGACAGCAATTTCCTGCTTTGAACGTACAATGTTAATCTTTCTCTCGTTTCACATTCTACATTATTCTTAACTTTTAAATTATGTTATGCGAATTCTGAATGTACAGTATTAGAACATAGTAACTCTAAGGAAAAAACGGAATCTGAAAGTATTGCAAACAATTTTACAGCACTTCAAACAGTTACGGAGCGGATGATATGCATTGCGAAAACAACAGCATATAAGATGCCTTCCCCGAGGAGATTGGTTATTCCGGTGTTGAAGCCAACGATCCGCAACAGGACAAATAATCAGCAACTACGTTGTTTTTACCACTAATGTCTTGCACTTTTCAATTATACTGTTGCAAGCACTAAAACCACCTGGTCAGTCTTTGATCATGATTTTTCATCCTCTGTATAAATGATAGGGGATTGTGATCAGACAACACTAAAAATTCTTCATTCCTAGGTCTGTTCACATACACTTCAAACTTTTTCAATGCTGTGATTAAGACTAAAATTTCCTTCTTGATTTTCGAGTATACTTTCTGATATTTTTTCAGTTTTGAAGACATGAAGCACACAGGACGGTGGATACTATTTTCATCTTCTGAAGTAGAGCAGCTCCAATGCCACAGTCAGAAGCATCAACATGTATCACAAATTTCTTGTTGAAGTCTGGAGCTTGAAGTACTGGTCTTGAAGTTAAAATGGCTTTTACCTTTTCAAATGATTCCTGACACTCCTGAGTCCAAACAAACTTAGCTTTGGGACTAGTTAAGTCTGTCAAGGGAGCTACTACAGCTGAGAAATTTGGACAAAAATGACGGTAGAATCCAGCCATGCCCAAAAATCTCTGCAGCTGTTTCCTGGTTGTAGGTGAGATAGCCTTGCTAATACCTTCTACATTAGCATTTACTGGACCAAGAAGGCCTTTCCCAACTTCAAACTCAATGTACTGAACAGTCACCTTACTAAACTCACTCTTATATAGGTTGACTGTTAGTCCTGCTTCTTGTAGTTTCTTGGAAAATTTCCTCAGAATCTTCAGATGTTCTTCCTTTGATATAGCGGTGTCAATAACTGAGATGTTGTGACACCAGTTTTTAATAGACATAATCAATAAAATCCTATGTTATAGAGTAAATCACTATATCATCAAGATATATGCCTACTCCTTCTATAGATCCTTGCAGTTGATCCATCACTTGTTGGAATGTTGCAGGTGCATTCATCAGACCAAACAGCAGAACATTATACTGATACAGTCAAAAAGGAGTAATAAAAGCTGACAGCAACTTACTCACTTAAAGGAATTTGATAATATCCTTTCAACAAGTCTATCTTGGAAACAAACTTGGCTTGCCCAATACGTATTATCAAGTAACTGATGTATAAGAGGCAAAGGATAATTGTCAGCCACACTGCTGGAATTCAGTATTCCTATAATCAGTACACATTCTAAATGAACCATTGGTCTCTTCACTAACACACATGGAGAACTGAAGTGACTTGAACTGGGTTCTGTTAATCCATATTGCAGCAAATACTCAACTTCTTTCTTCAAAACATCTCGATGATAAGTTGATAAGCAATAAGCTCTTTGCTTGAATGGTTTTCCATCTTCTTGGATCTTGATCTCATGCTTGGATAGATCAGTACGCCTAGGTACATCTGCAAAAATTTCTGGGAAACTTCTCATCACTGCACTTAAGTCTTCACCTTGTTCAACATTCAGATGTTTCAGTTTACCCTCCAAATTTTCCAAAATTGAAGAATGATTCATCTTGCTTTAAGTTCCCAATTCGTAGCCAACATCATCTTCTGTAGATGATGATGTTTGTGTTATTGACACAATTTCAGTTTTAGTTTCTGAGAAATAAGGTTTCAAGAGGTACACATGTATCTTCTTTTGTCGTTTTCTTCTTTCTGGTGTATCAGTCACATAAATTCTATCACCTAACTTCTCAATTATCTTGTAAGGACCTTGAAATTTATTGGTGAGTGGAAATCTCTTAACAGGTAAAAACACTAACACTTAGCCTAGTGTTACCATCATATCTTTTCATTTTCTCTTGACTTGCAAATTTTCTAAAGAGAATTTTCTAATCTCTTTCAACCTTTTCCTTAAGTTCTTCACATACTCTCCATGGATTTCCTCTTGATTTTCTTCCCAATTTGAATCTTTAATGGTCCTCTTACTTCTCTACCAAAAATCATCCCATTAGGTGAACAATCCACTCTTTCTTGATAAGCATTCCTAACTTCAAAAAACATTAAGGGTAAACCAACTCTTTCTCTTTCTGACTCAGAACAATACTTTGTCAGCATAGTTTTCAATGTCTGGAGGAACCTTTCCAAGGCTCCTTGAGTCTCTGAATGATAAGCAGTGGATAACTATTGTTTCACCCATAACAAATTCATCACATCCTGGAATAACTTGGAAGTAAGATTCGTTCCTCTATCACTAGTTTCTCAACAACTATCTTGGCAGATATGTTTCTAACAGGGATCACCTCTGGATATCTTGTCACAGGACACATTTAATGTAAGCAAATACTCATTTCCCTTCTTTGTCTTCGGCAGCGATCCAACCACATCTATAATCACTTTGCTAAAGGGTTCTCCTCTAACTTCTATAGGTTGTAGGCGGGCTTTCTGGATGGTTTCATTTGGTTTTCCAGCTATCTGGTAGGTATGACACTCACGAAAAAACTTGCTAACATCTCTGTAAAGTCCAGGCCAGAAAAAATATTTCATGATCTTCTCCACAGTCTTCCTGACTCCCATATGTCCAGACTCGTGTTACTTCTACCACTTGCTTCCGCAATTGATATGGAATCAAAATGTGATGATATTCGCCCTATACAGCATCTCCTTTTATATCTGCAGGTCTATTCTTCCTCATCAGCAAACCTTCCTCTAGATAATATCAGGTAGGAGTTTGTTGCATCTCTTCTTGGTCAACAACTCTGAAGAACAAATCAGCTAAATCTTCTAAACACAAAGATTCTTCACTTGATCCTTCTTGGGTGTGTAAACCCTCAGTTTCTTCACTTACAGGCGCAGTCCTCTTCAAACTTCTGGTAGTTACACAACTAGGAAACAGGTGGGGGTTATTCTTCTCCAACTCTACTGTAGGACTAATCCTCAAAGGTTTGTCTGTCACTACAGGACAAGGAATAAATAGCACACCACCAACTTCATTGCCCAACAGAACATGTACACCTTCCACAGCCAGTGAGTCCTTTATAGCAAAATCAATATTCCCTGTCACCAATTCACACGACAGGTGTAAGCGGCATATAGGAGTTATTTCTTCTCCTATACCCTTCAAAATAACTGAATCTCCTGTGAGACTTCTCCAACTGAGGGTGAGTAACACATCCTACCAGACTATGGTTACTCCCCGTATCACGTAATATCTTGACTGGTACCTGCACACTCCCTCCTTGAGTTGACAGCATAACCTCATAGATATGTGGGTTGAAAGCCTCTAACCTGCACAGCCACTCACTGCTTGAGGTTAAATTTCCACTGGTTTCAGTCTTCCCTGGAGTCTGATTCTCTCCCACACTGTACTTTGTAGTTTGTTTCACCTGGTCACCTTTCACTACTTGACCAACTGGCTTTGACAGCTGTTGATTCCAGTAACACTCTTGACTGAAGGTTCTGCTCTTCCACATTTAAAGCAGACAACATTAGGTTTCTCTAACTGTCTTGAAAAACTGGATGAGGATTTCACGTTAACTTGCTGAGGTCTATTACCTCGTGTACTCTTGTTAGTATCAATTGTAGGTTGCACATTAAATTTGCTCCTGAAACTTAGATGAGACTTAAAACCTGTGCTTTCTTAATTCTGGTACATGAAATTGTAATTACATTTACCACTAATTATATTGTAGTCTTCACTCGGTGTAGCAGCCTTGTCAAGTTTCTTTATATATATATATATATATATATATATATATATATATATATATATATATATATATATATATATATATATATATATATATATGTATATATATGTATGTGTGTGTGTATATATATATATATATATATATATATATATATATATATCATATATATTATATAATATATTATATACATATATATACATCATCTCTGTTGCAGCTTTGATACTTCTGTAACTTTCACTGTCCCTCTTATGAAGTCTTTCCTTTATCCTATCTCTTCTTGTCACTCCACACTTCCAATGTAACATTCTCATTTCTGCCACTTCCATCCTTCTCTCCTGTGCTTTCTTCATGGGCCATGTTTCACAACTGTCCTTCAATACAGGTCTGACAATACTCTTGTACATTTTTCCCTCCAGCTTTACATTAAATCTTTTGTCACATAACACACCTGACGTTTTCCTCCAATTGCACCAAGCTGCTTGATTGTATTCTGTAGTTAACTTCCTCCTCCATCCCTCCACTGTCAGTGACACACTACCCAAAGGATGTAGCTCTTTTTACTTCTTCCTCTTCTAAATTGATGCTTCCCCCTTAGTCTCCTCCATTCATCCACATATATTCAGTTATTGTTCTGCTTATCTCTAGACCTCTGTCCTCCAACGCACTTCTCCACAACTCAAGTTTCCTGTCTGCTTCTTCCTTACTGGTGGTTATTAACACTATGTCATCTGCAAAGAGTACACTCCAACGCACCTGATCTTTCACTCCAGCCATTATCACATCCATTACCATATAAAAAATATAGAGACTCAGGGGAGAGCCTTAGTGGAATCCAACTTTCACCTCAAACTTCTCTGTTGTTCCCACCGAGCTTCTTACCTGTGTTGTTGCCTCTCTATACATATCATTTACATTCCTCACATATTTTTCTGAGACACCTTTTCCCTCATGCACCTCCAGACTTCTTGCCTAGTCACTCGATTATATGCTTTCTCAAGATCTATAAATGCTAGATGTAATTCCTTTCCTTTTTCTCCATATTTTTCCATGACTTGTCACAATACAAAGATGGCATCTGTTGTTCCTGGCATGAACCCAAACTGTTCTTCACTTATAGATATTTCATCCCTTAGCCTTGCCTCTCTTATTCTTTTATAAATTTTCAAGGTATGCGCCATCAGTTTTATGCCCCGATAGTTGGCACAATCTTGGATATCGCCTTTATCTTTGTAAATGGGGACTAGCAGGCTGTTTCTCTAGACGTCAGGTATCTTCTCCTGCTGATAGATCTTATTGAACAAGTCCCACAAGGTGTTAATTCCTTCCTCTCCTAAGCATCTCCATACATCAACTGGTATTCCATCTGGTCCCATTGCCTATATATAATACACACACACACACACACACACACACACACATATATATATATATATATATATATATATTAATATATATATATATATATATATATATATATATGTATATATATATATATGTATATATATATATATATATATATATATTATATATAAAAGGAGCCCATAAAAACACCAAAAATATAGAGAAAAATACTATATTTCAGAGACTGCTATCTCCCTCTTCAGGTAGATGAATGAGAAAAGTTACAGAAAAGGTGGTATTTATACCTAAAGGTCCATCCACAGGTAAGCCAATTTAGGTCACTCCCGCTGATAATTTTCCTTTAATCTTCTTAAGCGTTGGTTGAATGAAAACCTTGATGCTGATATCTGAATCCCATGCTCCCTTTGAGATATTCTTTACCTGACTCTGTTTTATCAAGGCCGATTTCATCATTTGACTCTTGTACCGGCAGTTGATGCTATAAATTATACAGGACAAACTCCAGTTTATTCTATGGTTATGTTTATTTATATGGTTGAAAATAGCCGAGTTCTGTTGTCCATACCTAACTGACTGTTTAATCTCTGGGGAAGTGATTTTCCTGTAAATCCGATGTAAGATTGGTCACAGTCCAGGCATGGGATTTCTTAAACGCCTGTGTCCTTTGGGGATGTCTGTTGTTGGATGTTAATCAGAGATTTGGCTTAGGTGTTTGGGTAAGTAAATGCAAATGGGTTAGATTTCCCGAGGGTCTGGGTCACTGTCTTAATTCTGTCCAGGTGTGGAATTTTTATTTTATTATTGGGTTTGTCTCTGGTCTTGTCTTGAGGGGGTCGGTAGAAAATTACGTTTGCTTTGGGAATGGCTTTCTCAATTGTATGGTCAGGATACTTTAAAGACGAAAGCTGCTTATGAATTGGTTCAAATTCTTTTTCCAGGAAGTCTGGAGAACAAATTCGTAAGGCTCTTAAGAATAGGTTACTGGCTATGCCTAATTTGATAGGAATGTCATGATAGCTGCAGTAATGAATGTATGAAAGTAAGAACGTCGGTTTTCTGTATATGGTAAATTTATATTCTGTCGTGTCTCTGATTATTAAAACATCAAGAAAAGGAATTTTGTTGTCTGTTTCCCATTCAACTTTAGATTTGATGCTGGGCACTAATGCGTTTAAGTTTGAAAGAAATTCATTAAAATTGCCCCATCTATTATCCCAAAATGTTAGAATATCATCTACATATCTCATCCACAGCATGTTTTTGGGTTTTATTGTATTTATTACTGTAGTTTCAAAGTATTCCATGTAGAGATTGGCTGAAACAGGACCCAAAAGACTACCCATACTACACCTGAATTTTTGCTTACGTTATTAGATACTCATAATTCAACTAACCTTATTATTTTGTCAAGCACCAATGGGAAATGATCTGAATAGGAGTGTAATTTTTCCCTCAAAAACTGAACATCGTCCTGTACTGGTACTTTTGTGAATAGGGAATCTACGCCAAGGCTTAAAAGTTTTATGTTGTGAAGTGGTATATGTGCTTCTCTGAATTTGTGACAAAAATCTTCCTGTGATAAATTACGTTATTGTGCAGTACATTAATACCTCAAAGAGTCACGAGGTTAGGTTCCAGAACCTATCATGGAAAATACAGCAAAAATACGCCCTCAAATACATGGAGATGTTTTAAAAGTCATCTCTACTTTTATATTTTATGGCATGGTGAACGTTTTCTTTGTTCTCTTTATTCCGTTTTCTTTTTTTCATAAAATAGCAGATACTCATAATTTTTATGAAACGTGTTCAAGATGTTTTTCCGTCATATTTTGAGAAAAAAAAAAATAAATAAAAAATAAAAACGGAAAATGTACTAATACGTATATATAAGAATGCCAGCTAGTATAGAATACTTTCACAAAGATCAATACATAAAATTCATATTATGATGAAATAAAGTGCACATAGCGAAGAGGATCCGTTGATTTTTTACACAAAAACATCCATAACGAATGAGTCTGTAGATCTTTTTACGCAAAAACATTACCCTAAACCATCTATTAACAAAATGAAAAAAAAAATAGTTCCAGAGCTAGACTTAAGTAACGTATTTCATCCTAAAACACTTTGTATAACGAAAATAACTTTCCCCATACAAAGAGAGTACTATTTAGAGATTCAATTACTCCAATTAGAAGCAAAAAAATCTCACTGAATTGAGTAGAATACGACAAGATAAACTTATCTTGTTCTTTGCCTGATTGCCAAACCAAAACATTACCACCATCACTTTTTTTCGGTATTATATCAAGTAAAACAATTAATGAAAATGAAAAAAATTCATATTTGTAAGGACGGCATTTTGCCAAATGGCCGTCCTCCCTCTGTTATATTTTTATACTATATACTGAAATGTAGAGCATTTCACGGCCTATCCACCGATATGTATGTCAGGTAAAAATGTACTCTGCACAAAGATATATGTATAATTTCAGCTGCGATGAAACACAATAGCAGTAGGGGCTTGTCCCTTTTGTATGTGCGTGTGTAATGGACACTACGTTTCTGTCCTCACTGCTGCCTCATATACAGCTGTCTCTGTTCAATAAAGTCAGTTCGAGCTTTCTCCTCGTCTGATTCCAGTCCTTACAACTGGTGACCTTCCAGATTAAACCCCAGAAAACCTTTAACAGGCCCATACAGTGCTCAGTCTAGGTTCTCTGGTGCTCCTATCCACGGTCGACCACAACGCCATTAGCAGACTTAAAATGGCACGTCCTCTACAGGAGTGTTTTTGTGTTCATCTCACGGTTTGGCCCGCCATTTATGACGCCTGTCGACCGTAAGAATGAGCTGGCAGACATGGAGAACTCTGCTTAAAACTGGGAGCTGTCCTTCTGATTCTTCAATGCCCTTACCTGCAGCACGATCCATGCTCTCCCTAGGTGGTCCCCCGACCTGTGCCCCAATCAACGTCCCTGCATGTCACCAAAGCGCCAGTGGACTCCCATTCTGTCAAACTGCCGCCCTTCTCCAGACAGAACGTCGCAACCTGGCTACACCGCCCGGAGATCCAGTTCTGGCTCCATGGGATCACCAGGGAAGGAACCTAGATGGACCTCATCGCTGCAGCCTTCCCAGAGGATGTGTTCAACGGCCTCACCCCCTCGATGGCCAGCCAGTCCGGAGTCATCCAGGCATTCTCCTTCCCAGTCCCCGAGAGAGCCGCCCATATCTTTGATCTGGTGGTCAACCCCATAACCACTGCAGACACGAGGCTAGCCTGGCATAAGCTCCAGGACCTGGTACCACTGCCAGAGGTGGACCACCAAGGATGCAGGAAGGAGGTAAGCCTCCTTAGAAAGCTCTTCTTCCGCCAACTCGAGCCCCAAGTCCGCAGTCAGATCCCTGACGTGGAAGACCTGGACATGGAGAGCCTGGTGCAGTGGGTCTCCAGACTGTTCACTGCCTCCCAGGCCGCAAAACTCTCCGCCCCACCGTCAGCCAACAGCCTGCAGCAGCAGGAACACAAGGAGGCAAGGATCAGTGTTGCCTTCCAGAGAAGGAGAATCTCCTTCGTGCCTCTAAAAAATGACAGAGGCAGCGCCCAAGGCCGGCCCCCCCTGACAGCAGCAGTAATGAAGTCTCGCCCAAGAGGATTTTACATCGAGGACACCATCTCCGGCCACAGGATGTTGGTCCACACTGATGCCATGCGGTCAGTGTTCCTGCCATTGGCAGAGGACTGCAGCCGCACCCCCGACCGCCCTCGTAGCTGCCAATGGAACCCCTATCTGCTCTTATGGCACCAGGACCCAGACCATCACATTCCTGGGCCGGACGTAAACCTAGCCTTTCATCATCGCCGACATATGAATCCCTCTCCTGGGGGCGGACTTCCTAGCCCACCGTGGGCTCTTAGTGGATGTAGCCCGCCAATGCCTCCTTGACACCGAGACCTGCCTCTCTTGCCCACTCACCACAGGACCCATGGCACCCAACATCTGCTCCGTTTTTCCCCAGAGGTACACCTCCCTCCTACTAGAGTTCCTGAATGTCTTCTGACCCGAGCTTCGCCAAGTGGCAGGGGCTGCGCCCAAGCACAGTATATACAATTACATCAACACCAAGGGCCCCTTGATGTACGCCAAGTTCCGCCGCCTCCTGCCGAAGCTCCTTCAGGAAGCAAATGGGCATCTGTAGGAAGGCTGCGGGCCTATGGGCATCCCCCCTCCACATGGGGAAGAAGGCAGACGTTACGTGGAGGCCGTGACAACTACCACCGCCTGAACCTTGTCACTACGCCCAACAGTTACCCCTACGGAGCAAAGATCTTCTCTAAAATTGACCTCCTAAAGTCCTACTTTCAGGTCCCCGTTCATCCCAATGACATTCTGAAGATGGCGATTAACACACCCTTTGGGTCCTTCGTGCTCACCTTCGGCCTTCGGAACGCCAGAGCCACCTTTCAGCACCTTATGGACAGTATCCTCGGCAACCTACCCTTCTGCATCTGCTATGTGGACGACATCCTCATATTCTCCAGATTGCTGGAGGAGCACTTGAACCACGTCTGGGCCGTCCTCAAGCGCTTGCAGGAGAACAGGCTCGTCTTCCGTTTAGACAAGTGCACCTTCGGCGCGGAGAAGGTGGATTTCCTTGGCCACGAGATCACCCCAGCATGAGTACTCCCCATGGCATTGAAGATGGCTGCAGTGGAGAAGTTCCCAACGCCAACAACATCAAGGCCCTCCAAGAGTTCATTGGGATGGTTAATTACTACAGAAGATTCATCATGGACATCGCTCGCACCATGTGTCCTTTGACTGAGGACCTGAAGGGCAAGCCAAAGAAGCTGACCAAGTTGTCCCTCAGCAGAGCCACAACCCTGGCTCACCAGGACTGCGATGTGCCCCTGACACTCACCAACAATGTCAGCAACACCGCATGCAGCGCTGTCCTAGAGCAGCTGGTCAATGGGGTCCCCACACTGCTAGCCTTCTTTAGTAGGAAGCTGAAACCCGCTGAGACCCGCTACAGCACCTTCGACCACGAGCTCCTCGCTGTCCAGGCCATCTGCCACTTGAAGTGCCTCCTGGAAGACGTCCCATTCACCATAAGGACAGACCACCAGCCGCTTGTCCACGCCTTCGTTAAGGCAGGCGACGCTTGGTCCGCAAGACAGCAATGTCACCTCGTAGCTGTCACTGAATTCGGGTGCTCCATCTAGTACATCCCCAGCGGAAGGAACCCCATGGCCTACACCCTCTCGAGGATCGAGATAAACTCCCGGCACCTTGGCTAGGACTATGAGGACCTAGTGCGTGAGCAAGCCTCTGATCCCGAAGTACCAGCCTACTGTGCCGCCATCACCGCCCTCTGATGGGAGGACATTCCCTTCGGCCCTTCCAAGACAATGCTCCTCTGCAACACCAGCACCGGCTGCCCACACCCTCTGATGCCTGCCTCCTGGAGGAAGCAGGTATTTGATGTGATCCATCTCTCGCATCTGTCGCTCCTCACACAACCAGACTCATGACAGAAAGGTTCATTTGGCACGTCATCAAGAGGGTCTCCTGGGAGTGGGCCAGGAACTGTATCGCATGCCAGAGCAGCAAGACAGGAAGGCACACCAAATCGGGAATAGACACCTTCCCTCAACCCAGGTGGAGATTCGGGCATATCCCCGTCGATGTTGTGGTCCACTTCCCCAATACGATGGTTAGATACCGTCCTGGATGGTGACTCGAAACGGCCGACAGGTTGGCCAGAAGCCACCGCAGACCTCTGTGCCGAAGCCCTCCTATCCAGCTGGATCAGCCACTTCGGAGTGCCAGACGACAACACTACAGACCGGGGAACTGCCTTCACCTCAAAACTCTGGACCTCCCTGATGGCAACCAAGCACCATACGACCACGGCCGGCCGTACAACCCCGCAGACAACGGCATGATGGAAAGAACCCACCTCTCCCTCAGGTCTCCCTGATGGCATGCTGCAAAGGCCCCCGACTGGAAGGCACAGCACCTCATTATACATTTTTTCTATCCCCAAGTGTGGCCTACTGACCCTGCAATGTACTATATCCAAAGCCACTGGAATTAGGACTCAGAATTACGATCTGTGTCATGTCTCCGTTACTTTCACTAGTCCTTAATTTATATTTAATTTTCCTGACCAATAGATTACCTTCTAATTCTAAACCTGAAAAAGGTAACTTATAACCTTTCCTGACTGATTCCCTTCTAAGAAACGCTTTTGCATCAGCCAAAATTTCATTTTCACCTGCCTTTGCTCTATGAGACTCATATCCCATTGTATAGAATCACTAGTGACTAGCGTAACTTGAGATCGTTCCGTATCAAAAAAATTTCTACTAAGGGCATCCGTGACTACATTTAATTTGCCTTCTATATATTTGAGCTTTGCATCGAAGTCCCTGATAGTTAAGAACCATCGAGCTCTTTTAGGTGACAAATCGGGTTTATTAAAAAGATCCAGGCTTGTGGTCTATAAGGACTTCTACTTTATTCCCCATCAGTAGCATTTTAAAATGAACCAAACTTGATACTATTGCAAAGGCTTCTTTATCTACAGTAGCCATTAATCTTTCATTGCTTCCCTTTGTCCTAAATTTCCTGCTATAAAACGCTATGGGATTGAACCTCCCATCAAATTTTAGCATAAGGCAAGCACCTATAACCCTCCTGACTGGCATCAGTCACTAATGTGAATGGTTTGCTGAAATCTGGAAAATTCAGAACTGGGGGATTCATTAACGCGTCCTTAAGTTTTTAAAAACTTACTTCTTGTGGTCTCCCCAATGAAATTGAAGTCGTTTCCCGCAATACATCTGTTAGAGGAGCTGCTATGTTAAAAAAATCTTTCACAAACCTATGAAAAAGTCCTGCCATCCGTAGGAATGACATATTTTTGATTTCCGGGTGCAAAAATCTGCAATTGCTTTGACTATGGTTGTTTACTCTAACCCCTTCCTTGGAAATGACATGACCTAAATATGTGATTTGCTTTTTCAAGAAGGAACGCTTAGCTAGCTTAATTTTCAATCCTGCTAACCTAAGTCTCCTAAGTACTTCCTTAAGCACTTCAAAGTGTTGTACGACCGAGTCTGTTGCAATTAATATATCATCCTGGTACACAAAAATATTTTTACCCAATAACTCGTGCAAAACTGTGTTTACCAACCTGGTAATGGTCATCAGACTACCCGATAAACCGAACGGCATCCACGTAAATTCATAGTGTCCCTTGGGCCCTGAGAAGGCAGTATATTCCTTACTATTTTCACCAAGAGGGATCTGCAGAAAACCCTGCGCTAAATCAATTGAGCTATAAATATTATGTCCCCCGTCCATTTCTACAAAAGATCTGGTATCATGCGACTGGGTAACGGTCAGGAATTGCCTTTTCATTCAACGTCTAAAATCAACACATACTCGGACAGAACCGTCCTTCTAGGCACTGCTAACAGAGGAAAGTTGTATGGAGACGCACTAGGTCTAATGATTCCTTCCTCTTCCCATTTACTGACCTCTTTGTCTACCTGTTCTCTGATTTTGAAAGGTATGCGGTATGCAGGAATAAAAATGGGTTTTGTACCTTTCTGCAAGTTTACCGTATGTTCTAACACATTAGTCAATACCAGTTTATCCCCTCGTAAAGCTACCATGTCCCCGAATTCTGCCAAGAGCTCACTTACTGCTTCTATATGCTCTTTGTAATCTGCATTAGCTAAATGTTCTCTGAATATTTGCTGCCTTGATTACATTTCTGCCTTTGAAAACTCAGTTTTTCCCTCTACAATAGCCACTGAACCACTGTCATTACTCCAATCTTGCGGGTCTACCACATATGTATTCTTCATGGTATTTCCTAACTGTATCTACAGTTCAGTAATTCTACCAGTGTAACACCAGTGTTTGATACACTGTTCACTGATGCAGTGCTAATAACCCCTCTTAGTTTCTCGCTGCCCTCAATTACGCATACTTCCATGGGTTTTTTCACTTCCCTCAATTTGACTTTTACCAGTCTTTGAACCTAGCATTAAAATAACATCCTCTGATAAAACGTATTTATATTTGAGGTTAGTACCTCCTTGTTCCACGATCCCGTAAATATCACCTCCCGTGGTTCTCATTGCATCCACCAAGACCCCGTTGTTAGTATCAGTAATAATATCAGTATTAGTATCAGTATCACCACCCATAACGCCATTGTTAAACCCGCCAAAATTGTTACTACTGTGGCCCTCAATATCCCGTTTAACCTCACCGCAGTTATTCCCAGTATCATCAGTGTGGGTTTTGGTATCACCACTCCCCATATCCCTGGTATCATTACCATTAGCACCGCCAAAAGCGCCCCCTATTTTCAGTATTCCCCATATCCTCAGTTTCACTTGCATCCTCTTAAGGGATAAAAACACCGGGAATTCCAACCGTTATACCACTAATACCTGCATGGACCGATATCTTGTGTCTTCTACATGCAGGATGGCCCAGCAAAAGTCTGTTGCCAACGCAACCCCTTTTATAACCAAAAAATCGTATTCTAACAAACCCAGAGTGTTTAATCTATGTGCTTGCATATCACACACCGTCTCCATGCGAGAATTTGGTCGATCCATGGCCTCGCAGTATTGGAAATTCACCGATTTCGAAACACATACCTTATGGGAATAATTCCATTAGGGCCAAGGCAAACGGCAACTTACCCAGTCAAACTTTTTTTTTTTTATTCTACCCATTTCCAATACTTTCTATGTACTATACTGTAATGTTTTATAATATGAAATTGTTCTTGTGGATAAATAAAACATTAAAAAGGTTTTAATAACTTGAAAATTTTTAAAATTACACACAGGATGGTGAAAACTCCCACACGTAAACAATCCCACCATTGGGTGCAAGTGTACTGTACGATACAGGCATTTCCTTTAAAAAAAACCTCTTGGATGGTATTTCCTCTACCTATCCTCTGCCAAAAAAACCTTCAAATTCCTCTATCTCATCCCCCACGAAGAGTTCTTCAGCTGAAGGAAGGCTTTGTGAACCGTTTCGGGTACTGGCGGATCATGCGTGTCTTTACTCCCGTTAGGCCTAACAAACTTGGTTATGGGGTCCTGTCTCAGTTTAGATATTGATGAAAATTCAAAATTTCATGTGAAATTATAATTTCTTAAAAAGAAATGATAAAAATTCAACATGAAATGACAGCTTCTTGAAAAGTTTAGATCGAACGATTTCTCTCTCTCTCTCTCTCTCTCTCTCTCTCTCTCTCTCTCTCTCTCTCTCTCTCTCTCTCAAAAATTCAAAATTTCATATGAAATTATAATTTCTTAAAAAAGAAATGATAAAAATTCAACACGAAATAACAGTTTCTTGAAAAGTTTAGATCGAACGACTCTCTCTCTCTCTCTCTCTCTCTCTCTCTCTCTCTCTCTCTCTCTCTCAACACATCTGTTTCTCAGTTAATCACTTTTACTAGTCATTTTCATCAAAACCTGTTTCAACAACAGAAAAAATAAATGATCAAGTGCCAAAAGTTAGTCAAAACAAGTTAATCTAGAAAAAAAATTCGTAGTACTTGTTCAGCAAAGACGGAGTTGAAACTGTCGACTGCTGCCAAAATGCAAGTTGCTCCTCCCTCGTCTTCAACTTAAGGGCAAACTTTTTAGTTTCGAGAAAATAGGTCTTCCTCCTTCTAGGCAGATGCATACAAGATACGGATGATCAGAATACACTTCAACAGATCTGAATAATACGTATGGCGATGATGATAATGATGGGTGCAAGTGTACTGTACGATAAAGGTGTGAGGCAGAGCCTTCCGTCTTAGCTAATGGCTGAGCAGGGAAACTTTCTCTCGCATTCCCCCTTGGAGGAATAATTTTTTTCCCTCCAAGCATTCCCCCACCCCTTCTCTCAGAGCAGCAAAACCCCCCCCCCCCCCCCCCCACACATCTTAAAATACCTTTGAAAAGGACAATAGATTTGGTACGTTTGCGGCGCGTGACTCGCAGACTTTGAACGGCATCGCAGATACAGAAAATCTATTTTGAGAACTAGCGATTGCATAAAAGGGGAATCGCACAATTCGAACACCCATAATTCGGGACCGGACTGTATCTATCTATATATATATATATATATATATATATATTATATAATATATATATATATATATATATATTATATATATATATATATATATATATATATATATATATATATACACACACACACACACACACACACACACATATATATATATATATATATATATATATATATATATATATATATATATATATAGTGTTTGTGTAAAGATATTTTGTTTTATTGAGCTTAAGTGTATGTCATTCTAGTGTATTTCCTACGTTACAGAGTAAATTGTTGTTGTTGATCAGTGGTAGGAGACCATTAGCTTAGAGCCTGATGACTATTTTCTCTTTATTTACTCTACAGATTAATAGTAGGAATGTTTCCCTTGGGGAAACAAGGGACCAGTTAGCATCCTACTCTGCTGCCAGTGTGGCTACACCTGGAAATTTTTCCTCCTCAAAGTAAGTTCATGGAAAAGTTATTTATACCTTGCATATATGTCAGTTTATGTCCATTTTATATTTTATGAATTTTCAGTAAACCTGGATTTAAGTAGGAGCATTAGTATCTGCACGAGTTAAGTAATTCAGGGTTGTCTGATACATAAATGATATCTGTTACTGCTGTTGTACTTATTATTTCAAACTTTTATGCCTAAGGTATCTTTTTTAAAAGAAAAAAACTGCACAACTTGACAGCTTCATTTCTCTAAACAAATAATGCAGGATATTTTTTTTAGTCTGACAATGTAATTTGACTTTCAGGGTTCGTTCATGAGCAAGTCATTGGCTGTTAGTAGTTTCACATAACTTATGTTTCAGTGAAACAGTTTTGAAACTTCACACTTTGATTTTAGTAAACAGAAACTAAAGAAACGATTTCACAAAATATACAGTCGACCCCCCATATTCCCATATTTGCGTGGATTAGGAAGTATTACTATAGCTTCTTTTCATCAGTTCCCTTTGGTCTCTTCCATTTCGGCTATTTAACTTTGTTTCTGCCTTACTCCAATCCATTGAATTGGTTAAAGAGCATATCTTGTGGATGTGCTCTGTGAGTCTCAAGTATGGTTTGCTGGTCTCATTTATTTGAATTTTTAACTGCATAATGTTATGCCATTGTTAACAGTCGGCATATACTGTAATCTCTCCTTTTATATAAATTAACACAGTGCATGCAAAGCCTACTGGATAATGGAAATTTATGTATGTATATGATAAAAAATTACTGCGGGTGTGGAAAATCTCTTTTATTCAGAAAAGAATAACCCAGAGAGAAAAAGGCAGCCAAACACAGTGATATGATGTATATACATGTACATATACATGCACATACATATACACATGCTGATTTTATATTGAACAAGTAGCTAATAGTATTTGCTCTTGAATTTTGGTACCTCCATATTAGAAAAATCTAATAAACATTTCATTGAAATCTGTTTGTGCACAGGGTTTTTTAAAGATGTATTACAGATACTGTGCAGTTTTGAAATGGTTATTACCAAGCGAGCATCAAACAAGATCTAAATACTCCCCTAATTGTTTTATTGTCTTACACTTACATGGACTTGAAATACCTATTGCCCCAAATGTGATCTAATTTAAAGAATGCAACTGAATGAAAAATGAACAACTAATAAATGCAGTGTCCAGTTTTTTTGTATGTGTTGCAGAGACTGGCAATATCTTCAACCAGTTTTTCATTTATGTTATCAATTATCAATTGTATTACTGTATGTGCGTTTAATACCTCTCTTTCTCACTTTTGCTGTGTGCATAATTATTTTGATACAGGTTAATATCCTGTAATAGTTTATGATTTATATAATTGTGTTTATCATTATACATATTGCATTATCTGTTTACAGTGAACCCCCGTATTTGCAGACTCCAGATTTGCGGACTCATGTATTCACAGATTTCTCTCTGGAACATAAATACCATCATTATTCAGGGGAAATTCACATATTCGCAGTATTTTTCTATGAGAAATATCCAAAAATTCCTTTTCTTTATATTATCATAAAATGCACTATTTGTGATAAAACTATTAAAAAAAAAGGTATAAACATATTCCTGGTTTTTCTTGAGTTTTACCTGACAAAATAGGCAGTTTTAAAGTGTTGTTATAGGGTTTCTATGATTCGTGAGGGTGTCTGGTATGCATCCCCCGCGAATACAGAACACTGTACTCAAGGTTTCATCCAATGATGTATGATTGGCTAAGTTGATTAATAATGTGTTTGGGACAAGTAAGAATTCATAAATTTTCATATGCAATACCACATAAACACATAGCAGTTGTGCTCTGTGTTTACTTCGACATGATGTGAATGCATTTGTATACACTTTTGCATACTTGGTGTGCACGTATGCATGAACATAGGCTAAGGCAGTATGTAATGAGCATGAAAAGTTCAGACGCAGCACAGATGGACAATTTATTGTGGTACTGTTTTGTAATCTGTTCAAATTTTTTTTCACTAGTATTTAACTTCAGAGTGCTTATCAGATTTAGAATCAGTGACTATAAAAAAAACATAAAACAGAGTACAGTTGACCCTGGGGATGTGTGCACCTTCCCCCTCCCTCCCTAACCGCCCCCCTGCTAATAGCTAAAATCTGTGAGTACTAGTAACCCTTCTAAAAATGCTTGTAACTGCTTATTTGATAGTTCAAACACTAAAAAAAAAAAACCCTAAAACCAATTAGAATATTTTAACAGTTTTATCACAAAAATACATTTTGTCATGAAATAGGATATTGAAAATACAGTAAATTTAGTTAATATATTTCTCATTGAAAAATACAGCAAATAGACAAATTTCCCGCAAATACGGTGTACATAATTCCATATACAGTGGACCCCCATATTCGCGTTCTCTGGATTCACGGAATCGCGCATTTGCAGATATCTTGCGGGAACATTTCCCCCCATTAATCACTCGAAATTTGCCTATCATGGTATTGTTCTCTGAGAAATATCGACATATTCCTGGTTTTTTTTTTTACCAATTTCATTATAAAATGCACTTTTTGTGATAAGACTAAAAAACCAGGCATAACAATTTTTAGTGGGTTTTTCTTGACTTTTAACTAACAAAATAGGAAGTTTTAAGTGTTGTTATTGGGAATCCAACTATTTGCAGGTTCTAACTATCATGGGGGAGTCTGGTACACATCCCTCACAAATATGGGGGACTATTGTATTAACCATTTGTGGAACATACTGTTTTGGTATCTTTCATGAGTAATGTGGGAGGGGAAGGAGGTAGGGCCAGGGTTTACAACTTATTGGGTGGTAGGGTTAGGAGAGCTGAGTGGGGTTTGGGCAGGCATTTGTTAGTTTCAAATTTCGCAAGTCATTTTTTCCACTTCATTTATCCTGAAGTACAGTCGACCCCCACCTGTCTGTGTTTCTGGATTTGTGGACTCACCCATTCAGGGATTTTCTGTCCCATTGAAAAATCTCCGAATAGGTAAGTCCGTGAATCCAGAACCACGAATAGGTGGGGATCAAATGTACTTGAAGATAAATGAAGTGAAAAAATGACATGAGAAAGTTGAAGCTAACAAATGCTTGCCCTACCCTTCCCACTCAGCTCTCCTGACCCTTCCATCCAATAAATTGTAATCCTTACCTAACCCCTTCCTCTCACTGTACCTCGGCCACTCCAAAGCGAAAATCAAAAATCAAGTTTAAGTGACGTTGGTGCTCCAAGCCAATAACAGTTGTGAAAGCTCTCAGAGTCAAATGCTGGCCTTCCCCTCTCCCCACCCATCCTTCCTCACCTTTCCCCTTCCTCACCTTTCCCCTTCCCCCTAACTCTTGTTTCCAGCTATCAGAACCTAGTAATTTTTCATTTTTATGAATTCGATATAATACTATCTTACAAATATAGTATATTGTTGTGCTGGAACCTTCCAGATAATGGTGACTTTTGGATAGGGTGAAACTGGATAATTGAAGGACTGTGTACTATTTTGTAGGGTTTTAAAGTAGCATAGGAGCATTGATTGTAGATCAGCAGACATGTATATTAATATTTTCTTTGAAAATTCCAACTGTGAAGTGGAGCTGCATGTTCCTCATATAAATTTGATATCATGATTTTTCGTGGTGAAAACAAAGCTGAAACTGTGGCTTTTTTAAAAACAACAAAATGCTTTACTCTTAAAGTATTAGGTGTAATTGATTAACTGTCTTTCCAGTTTCTGAAGTGAACTGATATGTTGTAGGCAAAGAGAAATTGGGGAAATAAAACCATCTGCAGTTCCTTGGTACTGAATATTTGTGTGGGGGATTCATTGCTTGTTCAACCTAAGCACTGATAAACATTTTATATTTTGAAATTTGTGTGAAAATATGATCGTATATTATCCATCATTAATTTTTCATTATGATAGAATATTAACACTTGTTTGAAGATCTCATCAGTTACAAGCTACATAAATTTTATTTTGTATTGAAGCTACATATTTATTCAGTATGCATTCTTACATTCATAATGATATTTTGCAGGCATTTGGTGCGAGTCATAGTTCGGGATGACCCTGTGGCATATTTGTCATATGGTATAAATTGCAGTGTTGCATCTTCAGTACCCACAGCAAATGTTCCACTCCCATTTACTGCCGCTACACAGGCATATGTTTTACAAGGGCTGTATAATTTAACTTACACGGTGAGTTGATGTCTTTAGTAATTGTTGTTCATAGCAGTAATTTGTCAGAGGATCAACTAATGAATTCATGAAAGGAAAGCCTTTTCTTTTTTAAATGCTTTAAAAATCAAAAATAAGCAAACCAGTCAATAAAAAATGAGCTTGATTTTACACATACTACAGTTTTGGTGATGCATGAACTACCAGTTGGTGAAAATTAATCCAAGAAGAATGAAGTCTTGTGAAGGATAAGCACAATTATGGCAATTATTATTCGTGCTCTGTGTTACCATATTTTTTATTGCTGTTATTTATGTATAGTTTACTGTTGTCCATAAGAAATGCCTTATTAATTTTTATGGTGTGCTGGTAACAGAAACATATAGTTACTGATTGCACACTTGAATAACTCATGTGAAGAAACATGGCTCGTTTATTTAGGGGATCAAGCATAGTATTGTTGGAAATGCAAAATCATGCAAGTTCATAATAATACAATGCTATTACAGTATTTGAGTCTTTTTATAGTATTTTATTTAAAAATATTTACCAAACAAAAATCATCCTCGAATCATTTCTTGTAGGCTGTAAAGTGAGGGAGGGAGGGGCGAACCTATCAAATATGTCACATTACTCAACAATTTCTGACCACAAGGGTAGATATTGCCACTCCCTGTTCAAATCAATTCTCTCTCTCTCTCTCTCTCTCTCTCTCTCTCTCTCTCTCTCTCTCTCTCTCTCTCTCTCCTACCCAAATCCAAAGGGTAAAATGAGGAATGGGATGATAGATACTTAGTTCAGCTCTCTCTCTCTCTCTCTCTCTCTCTCAAATCCAAAGGGGTCCAAAGGGTAGAATGAGGAATGGGATGATAGATAAATAGACACTTAGTTCAGCCCTCTCTCTCTCTCTCTCTCTTTCTTAAGGATAGTTACTACTGCTGATTAGTCTCTAACCAATTGGTATTAACACTTATGCAGTGTTTGTGTGTTTATAGTGTTTTAACAATGCCTAGTAAAAGTAATACAGAAATCAGCACATTTTGGCGCTGAAAATCAGTGATTTTCAGTGCTAGGCACCAGGGACTGCCAGTATAGTAAGAAGGCAAGAAGTAGTCCACAGCTTTCTTGTAAATTCTTCTCTGTTGTCACCAGGGAATCTCCTCTGGGAGTCGCTGCCTCCTCCAAGTGGACACTCTGTTCTCGTGACTCTTCTCAATGTTCTGTGTTCTCATCGGCGAAGATGGAGCTAGACCACCTTGTTAAGGATATCTTCAAGATTTGTTGAAGTTTTTAGCTTCCTTAACAGGACATTGGGAACATGGGTTAAGAAGATTGCCCACTTCCAATCATTATTTGGCACCTTGGAATGGCTATGAGTCTTTGGTCCTGTGCAAACATGACCATTAGAGATGGCTTTACACTCGCACACCACACACACACACACACACACACACACACACACACACACAAAACACACACACATATATATATATATGTATATATATATATATATATATATATATATATCATGCATATATATATATATATATATATATATATATATATATATATATATATATATATATATATAGTATATCCATTCAGTGGTACCTTGACCTACAAGTTTAATTCGTTCCGTGGCCGAGCTCATAGCCCAATTTGCTCACACATCAAATCAATTTTCCGCATTGAAATAACTTAAAATGCCCTTAATCCACTTCAAATCTCAATATGCCACCCCATATTTTTATGTTTCATGTTATTAAATAAGGAAAACAGTGTACAGGTAGTGTTCAAGCTACAACAATTCGTCTTACGATAATCCGATTTTATGAGAGACCAAATTACAATAGCCTAACTTTATCCCATCTTCCAGTTAAATAAGTTAAAAAAACAGCAAAAGAGAATGATGCAAGTATTGTTTTTGATGTTATACTCTTTGCATAATTGTGTACAGCCATGAATAACCAAATGAGAATTAACTTTTTTGCTAAGTACAACCAAATTGGATAACAACATCAACTTGGCTTTCATTTCAACCATCATGCGATAGTAAACAATTACTGTGGTTATGTTATAAATGACGTTATGTAAAATACGACTGAGATATTTTTATGTAATAACTTTATTCGCTATATGTGTATCAAAGATCAACAAAGAAATGCACGTTAAATTCAAACCAAGTTGTAGCTGAAGCTGAGAACACTGTTCAAGCTGGCAATGACTTTTATCGTCCATCGGCAACAAGGATAAAAGTCCCGTAAAACTCATGCCATCAATCACAACCGTAGATAAAATTCAGAGAAAATAATTTTAATCAAAACTACTTAGCTTGAAAGAACACATTTTACTGTTCTTTTTATGCCGATAAAAGTTTAAGATAAATATCGTGAAAATATAGATCGGAATCAAGTAACTTTTTACTCAGTAAACATGCCACCAACATAATCTGTTAACGGAAAAAATAATTTCGTTCACAATCACAGCGAGTTGTATTCAAGTCATATTTCGGCTTAAAAACACGTCGTATAACGAAAAAATTCCCTTGTCTCATATAAATCAAGTACTATCTAGATATTCGTTTATGCTAACTAGAAGCAAGAAAATTCGCTCAGAGTTGAGTTAAATATGGCGAAACAAACTTGTATTCACCATCAGCTGATTTCCAAAGCAAAACATTGACTGCTATGTTAGTATTTTATTATACAATAATATGAGAATACATGAAGTATTATTGGATACAGTGGAAAAGATTCATGGAAAAATAAGTAGCAGTGGCATCTAGAGCTCGTACCTCAATTTTTTGCTCATGTAACAAAGCAAAAAATCGACCGAGTGACGACTCGTACCTTGGAAAACTCGTACATTAAGTCACTCCTAGGTCTAGGTACCACTGTGTACAGACGGCCAACGAAGAATTGGCGTAGTTTCTTAATTCATTGTTCGTTAAGGAAATATTGCCGTATGCAGGTGCCAGATTATTTACGTAACAACAAAATAACATTTCCTTTCAAAGGTGCTATACTTGAAATAAATTACATTAGAATTGAGTAGACTTATTCAACGTATTAAAGATAATTATTTTGCAAAGTAAGGAAAATATATACCGATGGGTCCACGATTTCTAATTTTATTCTCAACTCTAGCTTCGTGACAGCATACCGAAGATTTTGAAGTTGGCTTTGCTGCCGCTCGAGTCTTTACTCAACGTATCGTACTGCACTGGGGTGTTGTCATTTCGTCTCCTACAGCCGATAAATAATACATCAAGGCGTTAACATTCTTTGAAAACGATGTTTAATTAAACTAATTTTGTCCTTTGATCAATAAAATAATTTGCATGACACATTTAGTGGCTTAAAACTGGACTTCTGATTTTCCCACATGATTAGTCTAGGTCTTATACTCTCTCGGATACGTAATATCAATGAATATTTAAATCGACAATATATATATATATTAATATATATATATATATATATATAATATATATATATATATATAGTATATATTATTAATCTGCCTTTATTTGACTATTCCCGTTATTCTTGTTTTATTAGCCATGTTCGCCTTTCTTCTTATCCTTTTCATAGTTGCTTAACATAATTAACTCTGACCTAGCTATTCAAAGTCAAAAGCAATCATAAAAAAATCAAACGAATATAATTCAGTCTTATTTTTTATCGATGTCCTCGCCTTCCTTGGATCCCAGTCGGAGACAGTATGTTCGTTCGTTCGTTCGTTCGGCCTCCTCTCTGTGTGTGTCCAGAAGAGCGCCTTCACCTTGGAATTCTTGAGCATTTGAACTTGAAGATCTCTGGAGATGTTGTTATCCTCGACGGAGCCACAGCTCCGTCGAATCCTGCCCCAGAGATCTTCTCTGCTCAATTGAGTGATCAAAGGACTATTCTACTTACGAGAACAAAGGAGAAAGGCTTCTGCAATCCTCAGGAATCCCAAAAGGAAATCGCCCTTCAAGACACGAAGGAAGGAAGACGAAGGACGAACGAACGAACGAACACACTGTCTCCGTCTGTCTTCAAGGAAGGAAGGAAGACTTCGAAATCCACAAGAGAAGAATCGAAGCTTCCGTCAGCTTCTCAAAGCAACCATCAGCATCAAGCGTCTTTGACTCAGCCTCTCGACAACAGGGTCTGCCGTCAAGGGCTAAGAGAAAGTGGATGAAGATTGCATGAAGGTCTGCAAAGACGTCACAAGGAGACGAGGACCAAAAGGTAGGACTGGATACTGGAAGAGGATTGGATATGGAAACTACTACAGAGGAAGAGTGAGAATAGGACTACTTACGAGAACAGAAGAGAAAGGCTTCCCAAATCCTCAAGAATCCCAAAATGAACTCGCCCTTCAAGACACACGGGGAGGAGGACGAAGGACGAACGAACACACAGTCTCCGTCTGCCTCCAAGGAAGGAGAAAGACTTCGAAAGAATCTGAAGCTACTCTTGCAGAGCTGTGGCTCCGTCGAATACAGCCACAGAGATCTTCACTGCTCGAATTGCTAGAGAATCCCAATTGCCTCCGTCTGTCTCCAAGGAAGGAAGAAGACTTCGAAATCCACAAGAGAAGAATCGAAGCTTCCGTCAGCCTCTCAAACCAACCATCAGCACCAAGCGTCTTTGATTCAGCCTCTCGACAACAGAGCCTTCCGCCAAGGACTGAGGAAAAGAGGAGGAAAGAAGCAAGAAGGTCTTTAAAGGACTGCACAAGGAGACGAGGACCAAAAGGAGGACTGGACACAGGAAGAAGATTGGATACAGGAAGAAGACTGGACACAGGAAGGAAGACTGGACGGCAGAGAAGCGAAGAGAAGGACTGGACACGAAAGAAAGACTGGGACGCAGGAAGAAGAATGGACACAGAAAGAAGACTGGGCGCAGGAAGAAGACTGGACCACAGAAAGAGACCTGGGACGGCAGGAAGAAGACTGGACGCAGAAAGAAAGCTGGACTCGGAGGAAGAAACTGACGCCATGAAAGAAGACTGGACGCAGAAAAGAAGACGGGAACAGGAAGAAGACTGGACACAGGAAAGAAGACTGACGCCAGAAGAAACTGGACGCAGGAAGAAGACTGGACGCAGGAAGAAGACTGGACACAGAAAGAAGACTGGATTCAGAAAAGAAGACTGGACCACAGGAAGACTGACTGGACGGCAGAAGAAGACTGGACGCAGAAAGAAGACTGGACGCAGAAAGAAGACTGGACACAGGAAGAAGACTGGACGCAGGAAGAAGACTGGACACAGAAAGAAGACTGGACACAGAAAGAAGACTGGACACAGGAAGAAGACTGGACGCAGAAAGAAGACTGGACACAGAAAGAAGACTAGGCACGGAAGAAGACGGGACGCAGGAAGAAGCTGGACACAGAAAAGAAGAACTGGACACAGAAAGAAGAACTGGACAGGAAGAAGACTGAGCAGAAGAAGATAAAGAAAGAACTGGACACAGAAAGAAGGACTGGACACAGGAAAGAAGACTGGACGCCAGAAAGAAGACTGGACACAGGAAGAAGACTGGCCGG
>NC_087200.1:116411244-116468574 GCF_015104395.2 Macrobrachium nipponense | reverse complement strand
ATCTTACTAATTTATTAGGCTGTATGGATTTAATGTCAAATAGGCTTTAATAAAAGCTATTAACAACATTAGTTAGTTTATTAGATATAAAAGCAGGCATGTAGTTTAATGTAAGTTGACTGTGATCTAACACGTTTACTTGAGGTTATTTCAATGCAGTCAAGATTTTCATTAATGAAAACAGGTCTCTTGTGAAACATGATCCCCTGTTCTTTTGTAATCTTGTTTCTGTATATACGTATATATTATATATGTATATATATATATATATATATATATATATATATATATATATATATATATATATATATGTGTGTGTGTGTGTATATATATATATATATATATATATATATATATATATATATGTATATATATATATATATATATAGATATATATATATATATATATACATATATATGTATATATATATATATATATATATATATATATATATATATATATATATATATATATATATATATATATATATATATATATATATATACTATATTATATATATATATATATATATATATATATATATATATATATATATATATATATATATATATATATATATATATATACACACACACACACACACACACACAAAAGGGAAGAAAAAGGGAAGAACGTTTAACCGCGATTCTAGAGGGTTTTGCTGGTACCTCAGGACATCATAGGAATCAGTCTCAGGCAAGGGCAGTTCCTGCACCACACTTGTCGTCTTCTGTATCTCTTAAAGAGTTTGGTTCGTGGCGTCACAAGTATGAGGGACATGCAGTGTTGACAAGAATGTCATCTCTCTCTCTTGCTGAGCAGCGGTCAGCATTGATTTCCGTGCTAGACGATGATTGGACCCGCACTTTGAGATATGGTCTCTCACTGGATGATGGAGCAGACTTGAAGACTATATTGGATGCCATGGAGTTGCACTTGCGCAACCAAAGGAATGTCATCGTGGACCGACGCAACTTCCATACAAGAGTCCAAGAGTTGCACGAGACCTTCGATGATTTTTTGTGCGTCATTAAAGAGATTGCATCTTTCTGTGATTTTTGTGAAACCTGCATGGACAGCAGACTACGAGACAGGATCGTCGTTGGAACCAGAGATGAAGAGGCTTTGAAACGTATGTTTAGAAGAAAATAAGCTCACTTTGCAGATGGCTATTGATATTTGCAGAGCATCGGAAAATGCAAATGCCAGTCGTGCTGTTATTCGGGGCAGTGAAAAGTATAATGTTTCAAGAGTGTCCCAATACAAGCAAGGTCAGAAGGCAGCCCATTTAAAGCAGCAGTGCTTTAGGTGCGGAGGTGAGCGCCATCGTGATAAGATGGCATGCAAGGCTCTAAACAGGGACTGCAAACAATGTGGTAAGAAAGGTCACTTTGCAGTGGTGTGCAGGTCAAAGGGACAGCCACTGTCTCCTCAGAAGAAGAAAACGAATAATAAAAGCATGTTCAAGCCTTCAAAGCAGAATTCAAAGCAGAATCTATATCGTGTCATTGGAGATATTTACAGCAACTGTGCGTCATCACGTCCAACCCCTCAGATTTGCATCAGTACCAGTCACCCCAAAGGATCAAGTTCAGTTATGTGGACACCTGACTCCGGAGCAGAGACAACTGTGATAGGACTTGAGAACGCTAAATCTCTTGGAATTCATGAGAGTTCACTGGAGCCGATCATTATGGGTGGTCTTATTGCAGCAGATCGTCAACCTCTCACTAACATGGGTACTTTTGAGGCTTTTTTAACTTTGGGGAATCGTAGTACGACAACAGTTGTGTCAGTCGTCAAGGAAGTGAAAGGTGCACTTCTGAGCTGGTTTGATTGTGTAGCACTGGGAATATTACCAGAAAACTTTCCAGCGCAAATACAGCATGTTACATGTTCAGTGTCGCAACCACATATAGCATCGAGAACCAGGAAGGTTTTGGAGCCACAAGTGATTTCTAACACACAGGATGTTGTGCAGTCTGCAAGTACCAGTAGTTTGGTGTCTGTACCAGTGGCATTGCCAAGATGGCCACACAGCAGAGACCCTACAGAAGCAGAGCGTGCAGAACATGCAGCTTCCATCATTTCTGCTTATCCTCATGTATTTGATGCTTCAGCTACTCTAAGGGAAATGCAGGGAGGTCCTATGAGGATTCAGCTGTCAGCAGATGCACATCCTTTTGCAGTGACCGCACCACGCACCATTCCGTATTGTTGGAGATTGGATATTAAAGCTCAGCTAGATGACTTGCTTGCTAAGGATATAATTGGTGAGGTTGATTACCCCACCGAATGGTGTCATCCGATGGTCCCTATTGCAAAGAAGATGGGTGGTGTGCGGTTGTGTGTGGACCTTACAAGACTTAACCGCTATGTGCGCAGACCTACATATCCAGTTCGATCCCCTCATGATGCTATATCGTCAATGGATGCTGGAGCCAGGTGGTTCACTACTTTGGATGCGAAGATGGGATACTTCCAAATCAAAATTGCTGAAGATGATCAGGATCTTACTTGCTTCATCACACCTTGGGGACGTTACAAATTCAAACGAGCCGTAATGGGGCTTATATCATCTGGAGATGAGTACAATCGTCGAGGAGATCAAGCTTTGGGAGATATTCCACGTACTGTCAAAATTGTTGATGATATTTTGGTATATGATTCTAGTTACCGTGACCACTTAGCCCATGTGATCACACTTGTGCAAAAATGTGACAAATTTGGAATGACCTTAAATCCTGACAAAATTTTATTTGCTCAACCTAATGTTGAATTTTGTGGTTACAGTATAAATCATGAAGGTTATAGTGTGGATACTCTGAAGGTGAGAGCTATAGCTGAATTTCCAAAGCCACAAAGTATCACTGATCTCAGGTCATTCATGGGTTTAACCAATCAGCTTGGGAGCTTTTCTTCTGCGATTGCAGCGGATGCTGACACAGCCCACTCAGGGACCCTGCGTTAAAACCTCAGGAAATGAGTGGTGCTGGGATACCCTCAAGCATGACGTGGCTTTCGAGAAACTAAAGAAGCACTCATAGCTCCTCCTGTTTTAGCTCATTTTGATGCATCTTTACCTACTATGCTTCAAACTGACGCATCCAAGTTGCATGGTATGGGGTTTGTTTTGCTGCAACAACATGGAGAGGCTTGGAAGCTCATCCAGTGTTGATCCAGGTTTTTAAAGGATGCAGAAACTAGGTATGCCGTAATTGAGGTTGAGATGGCTGCTGTACTTTGGGCAGTGAGGAAATGCAGTGTTTACTTGGCTGGTTTGCCTTATTTTGACCTGGTAGTAGACCATCGACCACTTGTTCCTATTCTCAATTCAAAACTTCTTGGAGAAATAGAAAATCCTCGACTGCAGCGTATGAGAATGAAACTCTGCAGATTTACTTTTGCTGCACGGTGGCAAAGTGGGAAATGTCACAGCATGCCGGATGCACTCTCTCGTTCACCAGTTCAGAGCCTTGTTGAGGACAATGATGTGCTGGATGATGCAGATCCATTGCATGCTGCTGTTGTATCGTCTTTATTAGCTACTTGTGAGGAGGGCATAAGGTTAGCACCTCTACGGGACCAGACGCTGGATAAGATTCGTGATGCTTCTGCACATGATGGTGAATATCTGTCATTAAGAGATGTAATAATGAAAGGATTTCCAGATCATAAGCATAGCTTACCAGAAGAGTTGCGAGCATACTGGGGAATTCGGGACATGCTGGCCGTGGATGATGGTTTGATAGTTTACGGACCCAGACTTCTCATACCTCGCAGCCTGCGTAGCGAAACTTTGCAGTGTCTACATGTTGCTCACCAAGGAGTGGACCGCACCAAGCGTCGAGCACGCCAGACTGTATACTGGCCAGGGATTGACAGGGACGTTGAGAATACAGTGAAGTCTTGTTCTCGTTGCCGAGAGCTGTTACCAAGTCAGCAGAATGAGCCTTTGATGCAGGAAGACTTGCCAAGTCGAGTATTTGAGTCAGTGTCTGCTGATTATTTTCATATCTCTGGCAAGACATTTCTTGTGTACGTTGATCGCCTGTCGGGTTGGCCGTATGTATCTTCGTGCAATGGATCAACTTCTGCAGCTCAACTAGTTAGTTTGTTGAGGCCAATATTTTCAGACACAGGTGTGCCTGTAGTACTGAAAACGGATGGAGGACCGCAGTTCGCTTCATCAACATTGCGGCGTTTCCTTGCTCGATGGGGGGTGGAACACCGCGTGACATCGCCCTATAATCCAAAAGCAAATGGTCATGCCGAAGCTACCGTGAAGATCATCAAGAAGTTGATTTTGACGACCACAAGAAATGGCAAGCTAGATGAGGATGAGTTCGCACGAGGGCTTCTTGAGCTCAGGAATACTCCACGGGCGGACGGTAGATCTCCAGCGCAAATCTTGTTTGGACATCCTTTGCGTTCCAAGATTCCGGCTCATCATCGTTCATTTGCAAAGGAATGGCAACGTACAGCTGACGAATGTGACATAAAGGCTAAGTACCTTCGGCAGCAGGCAAAGGAACGGTATGATGCCACTGCTAGACCACTCTCTAAGCTGAACCTTGGTATGTACGTGGATCTGCAAGACCCTAAGACAAAACGATGGGATAAACCAGGAGTTGTGGTCGGAATTGGCACGAGGAGGGATTATCTCGTGAAGACTGGGAGTGGGCGCATCTATTGGAGAAATCGGAGGTTCCTACGACCTCATCACCCTTTTTTGCCAGGAGACATTATTTCTCCGCCTATCTCGGTGTTTGGTGGCGAAGCTTCAGGATATGGAGATCGTAGATCACCTGCAACATCACCTATGCCTGATACTCAGTTATCAGTTGCCTTACCAGTACGACGTAGTGGGCGTCAGACACGGGCACCAGAGCGTTTAGAAATAAGATGGGACTCGAAATCATATAATAAATAAGGACCTTAAGATGCCAGGTATCCTTGTATTGCACCTGCCATCTTGGGGGGAGGTGTGAGATTCCTAACTACACTTTGGTGTAATTATATGTATAACTACATACTGTATTTATACGTAACAATGTATTTATTATAATTGTACCTTTTACTCAAACTGTTGAGTACTGTAATTATTACTGTTTACCTTTTACTGAAATCTACAATGTATATTTAGTTTCTGTTAAGCTGCCATACAGTCAAGTTTACATAATATATGAAACAACGAATTCTGTGTTCTTTCTTGCCCTGCCATGAAACAGAAATCCAACAGATACTTGATTTATATGAGACAAGGTTATTTTTCGTTATACGATATGTTTTTAAGCCGAAATATGACATGAATACAACTCGTTGTGATTGTGAACGAAATGATTTTTTCCGTTAACAGATTATGTTGGTGGCATGTTTACTGAGTAAAAAATTACTTGATTCCGATCTATATTTTCACGATATTTATCTTAAACTTTGATCGGCATAAAAAGAACAGTAAAATGTGTTCTTTCAAGCTAAGTAGTTTTGATTAAAATGATTTTCTCTTAATTTTATCTACGGTTGTGATTGATGGCATAAGTTTACGGGACTTTTATCCTTGTTGCCGATGGAAGATAAAAGTCATTGGCAGCTTGAACAGTGTTCTCAGCTTCAGCTACAACTTGGTTTGAATTTAACGTGCATTTCTTTGTTGATCTTTGATACACATATAGCGAATAAAGTTATTACATAAAAATATATCAGTCCTATTTCACATAACGTCATTTATAACATAACCACAGTAATTGTTTACTATCGCATGATGGTTGAAATGAAAGCCAAGTTGATGTTGTTATCCAATTTGGTTGTACTTAGCAAAAAAGTTAATTCTCATTCGGTTGTTCATGGCTGTACACATTTATGCAACGAGTATAACATCAAAACAATACTTTCATCATTCTCTTTTGCTGTTTTATTAACTTATTTAACTGGAAGATGGGATAAAGTTAGGCTATTGTAATTTGGTCTCTCATAAAATCGGATTATCGTAAGACGAATTGTCGTAGTTTGAACACTACCTGTACACTGTTTTCCTTATTTAATAACATGAAACAAAAATATGGGGTGGCATATTGAGATTTGAAGTGGATTAAGGGCATTTTAAGTATTTTCAATGCGGAAAATTGATTTGATGTGTGAACAAATTGGGCTATGAGCTCGGCCACGGAACGAATTAAACTTGTAGGTCAAGGTACCACTGAATGGATATACTATATATATATATATATATATATATATATAATTATATATATATATATATATATAATATATGCATGTATATATATATATATATATATATATATATATATATACATATATATATATATATATATATATATATATATGTGTGTGTGTGTGTGTGTGTGTGTGTGTGTGTGTGCGAGTGTAAAGCCATCTCTAATGGTCATGTTTGCACAGGACAAGACTCATAGCCATTCCAAGGTGCCAAATAATGATTGGAAGTGGGCAATCTTCTTAACCCATGTTCCCAATGTCCTGTTAAGGAAGCTAAACACTTCAACAAATCTTGAAGATATTCTTAACAAGGTGGTCTAGCTCCATCTTCGCCGATGAGAACACAGAACATTGAGAAGAGTCAACGAGAACAGAGGTGTCCCCTTGGGAGGAGGCAGCGACTCCCAGAGGAGATTCCCTGGTGACAACAGAGAATAATTTACAAGAAAGCTGTGGACTACTTCTTGCCTTCTTACTATACTGGCAGTCCCTGGTTATCAGCGATCCAGTTTTATGGCACTTGCCTAGCACTGAAAATCACTGATTTTCAGCGCCAAAATGTGCTGATTTCTGTATTACTTTTACTAGGCATTGTTAAAACACTATAAACACACAAACACTGCATATGTGTTAATACCAATTGGTTAGAGACTAATCAGCAGTAGTAACTATCCTTAAGAAAGAGAGAGAGAGAGAGAGAGAGAGGGCTGAACTAAGTGTCTATTTATCTATCATCCCATTCCTCATTCTACCCTTTGGATTTGGAGAGAGAGAGAGAGAGAGCTGAACTAAGTATCTATCATCCCATTCCTCATTTTACCCTTTGGATTTGGGTAGAGAGAGAGAGAGAGAGAGAGAGAAATTGATTTGAACAGGGAGTGGCAATATCTACCCTTGTGGTCAGAAATTGTTGAGTAATGTGACATATTTGATAGGTTCGCCCCTCCCTCCCTCACTTTACAGCCTACAAGAAATGATTCGAGGATGATTTTTGTTTGGTAAATATTTTTAAATAAAATACTATAAAAAGACTCAAATACTGTAATAGCATTGTATTATTATGAACTTGCATGATTTTGCATTTCCAACAATACTATGCTTGATCCTAAATAAACGAGCCATGTTCTTCACATGAGTTATTCAAGTGTGCAATCAGTAACTATATGTTTCTGTTACCAGCACACCATAAAAATTAATAAGGCATTTCTTATGGACAACAGTAACTATACATAGATAACAGCAATAAAAAATATGGTAACACAGAGCACGAATAATAATTGCCATAATTGTGCTTATCCTTCACAAGACTTCATTCTTCTTGGATTAATTTTCACCAACTTGGTAGTTTCATGCATCACCAAAAAACTGTCGTCATGTGTAAAATCAGCTCATTTTTTTATTGACTGGTTTGCTTATTTTTGATTTTTAAAGCATTTAAAAAAGAAAAGGCTTTCCTTTCATGAATTCATTAGTTGATCCTCTGACAAATTACTGCTATGAACAACAATTACTAAAGACATCAACTCACCGTGTAAGTTAAATTATACAGCCCTTGTAAAACATATGCCTGTGTAGCGGCAGTAAATGGGAGTGGAACATTTGCTGTGGGTACTGAAGATGCAACACTGCAATTTATACCATATGACAAATATGCCACAGGGTCATCCCGAACTATGACTCGCACCAAATGCCTGCAAAATATCATTATGAATGTAAGAATGCATACTGAATAAATATGTAGCTTCAATACAAAATAAAATTTATGTAGCTTGTAACTGATGAGATCTTCAAACAAGTGTTAATATTCTATCATAATGAAAAATTAATGATAGATAATATTATACGATCATATTTTCACACAAATTTCAAAATATAAAATGTTTATCAGTGCTTAGGTTGAACAAGCAATGAATCCCCCACACAAATATTCAGTACCAAGGAACTGCAGATGGTTTTATTTCCCCAATTTCTCTTTGCCTACAACATATCAGTTCACTTCAGAAACTGGAAAGACAGTTAATCAATTACACCTAATACTTTAAGAGTAAAGCATTTTGTTGTTTTTAAAAAAGCCACAGTTTCAGCTTTGTTTTCACCACGAAAAATCATGATATCAAATTTAATATGAGGACATGCAGCTCCACTTCACAGTTGGAATTTTCAAAGAAAATATTAATATACATGTCTGCTGATCTACAATCAATGCTCCTATGCTACTTTAAAACCCTACAAAATAGTACACAGTCCTTCAATTATCCAGTTTCACCCTATCCAAAAGTCACCATTATCTGGAAGGTTCCCAGCACAACAATATACTATATTTGTAAGATAGTATTATATCGAATTCATAAAAATGAAAAATTACTAGGTTCTGATAGCTGGAAACAAGAGTTAGGGGGAAGGGGAAAGGTGAGGAAGGATGGGTGGAGAGGGGAAGGCCAGCATTTGACTCTGAGAGCTTTCACAACTGTTATTGGCTTGGGAGCACCAACGTCACTTAAACTTGATTTTGATTTTCGCTTTGGAGTGGCCGAGTACAGTGAGAGGAAGGGGTTAGGTAAGGATTACAATTTATTGGATGGAAGGGTCAGGAGAGCTGAGTGGGAAGGGTAGGGCAAGCATTTGTTAGCTTCAACTTTCTCATGTCATTTTTTCACTTCATTTATCTTCAAGTACATTTGATCCCCACATATTCGTGGTTCTGGATTCACGGACTTACCTATTCGCAGATTTTTCTAGGGACAGAAAAATCCCTGAATAGGTGAGTCCACAAATCCCGAAATTTCCACAGACAGGTGGGGGTCGACTGTACTTCAAGATAAATGAAGTGAAAAAATGACATGAGAAATTTGAAGCTAACAAATGCCTGCCCACACCCCACTCAGCTCTCCTAACCCTACCACCCAATAAGTTGTAACCCTGGCCTACTCCTTCCCTCCCACATTACTCATGAAAGATACCACAAACAGGTAATGTTCCACAAATGTTAATACAATAGTCCCACCATATTTGTCAGGGATGTGTACCACTCCCCCCCATGAATAGTTAGAACCTGCAAATAGTTGGATTCCCAATAACAACACTTAAAACTTCCTATTTTGTTAGTTAAAAGTTAAGAAAAACCCACTAAAAATTGTTATACCTGGTTTTTTAGTCTTATCACAAAAAGTGCATTTTATGATGAAATTGGTAAAAAAAAAAAAAAACCAGGGATATGTCGATATTTCTCAGAGAACAATACCATGAATAGGCAAATTTCGAGTGATTAATGGGGGGAAATGTTCCCGCAAGATATCTGCAAATGCGCGAGTCCGTGAATCCAGAGAACGCGAATATGGGGGGTCAACTGTTATATGGAATTATGTACACCGTATTTGCAGGAAATTTGCCTATTTGCTGTATTTTTCATAGAGAAATATATTAACTAATTACTGTATTTTCATATCATGACAAATGTATTTTTTCTGATAAAACTGTTAAAATATTCTAACTGGTTTTAGGGGTGTTTTTTAGTGTTTGAACTATCAAATAAGCAGTTACAAGCATTTTTAGAAGGGTTACTAGTACTCAGAGATTTTAGCTATTAGCAGGGGGGGGGGGTTAGGGAGGGAGGGGGAAGGTGCACATCCCCAGGGTCAACTGTACTCTGTTTTATGTTTTATTATAGTCACTGATTCTAAATCTGATAAGCACTCTGAAGTTAAAATACTAGTGAAAAAAAATGAACAGATTACAAAACAGTACCACAATAAATTGTTTATCTGTGCTGCGTCTGAACTTTTCATGCTCATTACATACTGCCTTAGCCTATGTTCATGCATACGTGTACACCAAGTATGCAAAAATGTATACAAATGCATTCACATCATGTCGAAGTAAACAACAGAGCACAACTGCTATGTGTTTATGTGGTATTGCATATGAAAATTTACGAATTCTTACTTGTCCCAAACACATTATTAATCAACTTAGCCAATCATACATCATTGGATGAAACCTTGAGTACAGTGTTCTGTATTTGCGGGGGATGCATACCTGACACCCCCAAGAATCATAAAAACCCCTATAAAAACACTTTAAAACTGCCTATTTTGTTAGGTAAAACTCACGAAAAACCAGGAAATATGTTTATACCTGTTTTTTTTAATAGTTTTATCATAAAAAGTGCATTTTATGATAAAATAAACAAAAGGAATTTTTGGATATTTCTCATAGAAAAATACTGCGAATATGTGAATTTCCCTTGAATAATGAGGGTATTTATGTTCCAGAGAGAAATCTGTGAATACATGAGTCCGCCAATCTGGGGTCTGCAAATACGGGGGTTCACTGTAAACAGATAATGCAATATGTATAATGATAAACAGAATTATATAAATCATACACTATTACAGGATATTAACTTGTATCAAAATAATTATGCACACAGCAAAAGTGAGAAAGAGAGGTATTAAACGCACACACAGTAATACAATTGACAATTGATAACAGAAATGAAAAATTGGTTGAAGATATTGCCAGTCTCTGTAACACATACAAAAAAACTGGACACTGCATTTATCAGTTGTTCATTTTTCATTCAGTTGTATTCTTTAAATCAGATCACATTTGGGGGCAATAGGTATTTCAAGTCCATGTAAGTGTAAGACAATTAAACAATTAGGGTAGTATTTAGATCTTGCTTGATGCTCGCTTGCTAATAACCATTTCAAAATTGCACAGTATCTGTAATACATCTTTAAAAGCCCCTGTGCACAAACAGATTTCAATGAAATGTTTATTAGATTTTTCTAATATGGAGGTACCAAAATTCAAGAGGAAATACTATTAGCTACTTGTTCAATATAAAATCAGAATGTGTATATGTACATATATATACATCATATCACTGTGTTTGGCTGCCTTTTTCTCTCTGGGTTATTCTTTCTGAATAAAAGAGATTTTACACCCGTAGTAATTTTTTATCATGTACATACATAAATTTCCATTATCCAGTAGGCTTTGCATGTACTGTATTAATTTATATAAAAGGAGAGATTACAGTATATGCCGACTGTTAACAATGTCATAACATTATGCAGTTAAAAATGAATCAAATGAGACCAGCAAACCATACTTTGAGACTCACAGAGCACATCCACAAGATATGCACTTTAACCAACTCAATGGATTGGAGTAAGGCAGAAACAAAGTTGAATAGCCAAATGGGAAGAGACCAAAGGGAACTGATGAAAAGAAGCTATAGTAATACTTCCTAATCCACGCAAATATGGGAATATGGGGGGTCGACTGTATATTTTGTGAAATCGTTCTTTAGTTTCTGTTTACTAAAATCAAAGTGTGAAGTTTCAAAAACTGTTTCACTGAAACATAAGTTATGTGAAACTGCTAACAGCCAATGACTTGCTCATGAACGAACCCTGAAAGTCAAATTACATTGTCAGACTAAAAAAAATATCCTGCATTATTTGTTTAGAGAAATGAAGCTGTCAAGTTGTGCAGTTTTTTTCTTTAAAAAAGATACCTTAGCCATAAAAGTTTGAAATAATAAGTACAACAGCAGTAACAGATATCATTTATGTATCAGACGACCCTGAATTACTTAACTCGTGCAGATACTAATGCTCCTACAAACTTAAATCCAGGTTTACTGAAAATTCATAAAATATAAAATGGACATAAACTGACAATATATATGCAAGGTATAAATAACTTTTCCATGAACTTACTTTGAGGAGGAAAAATTTCCAGGCGTAGCCACACTGGCAGCAGAGTAGGATGCTAACTGGTCCCTTGTTTCCCCAAGGGAAACATTCCTACTATTAATCTGTAGAGTAAATAGAGAGAAAATAATCATCAGGCTCTAAGCTAATGGTCTCCTACCACTGATAAACAACAACAATTTACTCTGTAACGTAGGAAATACACTAGAATGACATACACTTAAGCTCAATAAAACAAAATATCTTTACACAAATACTATATATATATATATATATATATATATATATATAAATATATATATATATATACATATAGTAATATATATATATATATATAGTATATATTATATATATAATATATTATGATATATATTTATATATATATTATATATATATATTTATATATATATATATTATGTATCTATATATATATATATATTTCGAGCTACAAATGTCCTTTAATATCTAATTCGCTCTACCTTCGGAATTGATATATTTTCATATATGTACCGATGGGGGGAATTTTTAGTTGAGAATATTTCGTACCCCCATGGGATCGAATACACACACACACACACACACACACACACACACACACACACACACACACATATATATATATATATATATATATTATATATCTATATATATATAACACACACACATAGTATATATATATATATATATATATATATATATATATATATATATATATATATATATATATGTATATATATATATACAGTCCGGTCCCGAATTATGGGTGTTCGAATTGTGCGATTCCCCTTTTATGCAGTCGCTAGTTCTCAAAAATAGATTTTCTGTATCTGCGATGCCGTTCAAAGTCTGCGAGTCACGCGCCGCAAACGTATCAAATCTATTGTCTTTTCAAGTATTTTAGATGTGGGGGTGTTTGCTGCTCTGAGAGAAGGGGTGGGGGAATGCTTGGAGGGAAAAAAACTATTATTCCTCCAAGGGGGAATGCAAGAGAAAGTTTCCCTGCTCAGCCATTAGCTAAGACGGAAGGCTCTGCCTCATGCATTTATCGTACAGTACACTTACACCCATTATCATCATCATCGCCAAACGTATTATTCAGATCTGTTGAAGTGTATTCTGATCATCCGTATCTTGTATGCATCTGCCTAGAAAGAGGAAGACCTATTTTCTCGAAACAAAAAAGCTTGCCCTTAAGTTGAAGACGAGGGAAGGAGCAACTTGCATTTTGGCAGCAGTCGACAGCTTCAACTCCGTCTTTGCTGAACAAGAAGAACGAATTTTTTTTCTAGGGTAACTTGTTTTGACTAACCTTTGGCACTTGATCATTTATTTTTTCTGTTGTTGAAATAGGTTTTGATGAAAATGACTAGTAAAAGTGATTAACAGAGAAACAGATGTGTTTGAGAGAGAGAGAGAGAGAGAGAGAGAGAGAGAATCGTTCGATCTCAACTTTTCAAGAAACTGTTATTTCGTGTTGAATTTTTAACATTTCTTTTTTAAGAAATTATAATTTCATACGAAATTTTGAATTTTTGAGAGAGAGAGAGAGAGAGAGAGAGAGAGAGAGAGAGAGAGAGAGAGAGAGAATCGTTCGATCTAAACTTTTCAAGAAGCTGTCATTTCATGTTGAAATTTTACCATTTCTTTTTAAGAAATTATAATTTCATATGAAATTTTGAATTTTCATCAATATCTAAACTGAGACAGGACCTCATAACCAAGTTTGTTAGGCCTAACGGGAGTAAAGACACGCATGATCCGCCAGTACCCGAAACGGTTCACAAAGCCTTCCTTCAGCTGAAGAACTCTTCGTGGGGGATGAGATAGAGGAGTTTGAAGGTTTTTTTGGCAGAGGATAGGTAGAGGAAATACCATCCAAAAGTTTTTTTTAAAGGAAATGACTGTATCATACAGTACACTTGCACCCAATGGTGGGATTGTTTACATGTGGGAGTTTTCACCATCCTGTGTGTAATTTAAAATTTTTCAAGTTATTAAAACCTTTTTAATGTTTTATTTATCCACAAGAACAATTTCATATTATAAAACATTACAGTATAGTACATAGAAAGTATTGGAAATGGGTAGAGTAAAAAAAAGTTTGACTGGGTAAGTTGCTGTTTGCCTTGGCCCTAATGGAATTATTCCCATAAGGTATGTGTTTCGAAATCTGTGAATTTCCAATTCTGCGAGGCCATGGATCGACCAAATTCTCGCATAATTGAGGACCGTACTGTGTGTGTGTATATATATATATATATAATATCTATATATATATTATATATATATCTTAAAGGCACCAGCAACAGTCTATAATATTAAATAGTTGGGTTGATAACTTTAGGTCTTGCTGGTTAGAGACAGATGCAAAACGCTGGATTCCTCAAAGATGCTGAAATGAAAAAACAAACAGGAAAGCTTACTGGCTCACGATTGGGGTCAGTGACGCACTTCAAAGATCACGAGTGTTACTTGTCCTCGTTAGAGATGTTTCCCTGTTAGAGTTTTTGGTGGCTAGCGGTTATAAGGTACATTAAAGTCTATAGGTAACTACTCCGAAGAGACTAGATCTAGATATGTTAGGCATATTTTGGGGGAGAGTGCTCATAATTAAGTATTGGGCAACTGACTCTATTGCTGATTTAAGGGGAATTTAGCTGACAGTCAGTATTTAAGCCATGTAGCTACCGTGGGCAGTGATCTTAGTTGCTGTTTAGTGTAAAGACATGTTCCTGTGTTTCTGGGGGGGGAAAGTGAATTTATATCATAGCGGGAATTAATTACGCGTGCTTGCAAGAGTAGCCGGGTACTGACTTTGGACCTATGAAGACATGAGTGTATGAGTTTATTTTTTTTCTCTCTCTCTTTATTGGTGTTAATTTGCTCACAAGTGTATCTTATTTTGATGTCCCTTGGGATTCGGTGGACATTAGTGGTTTTGTTGTATTGAAATGCATTAGAAAAAGTGGTACTATAAGTTTTGTTTTTGTGCATGGCATGAGAGAGAGAGAGAGAGAGAGAGACAGCTGGTTGAACAGTTGCGCTAACTCATTAAATTTTGGTTCGAGATATGTTTTCTTTCTCTCACTATTTTTTCCCATTTTTTTATAAACCAACATGACCTTGTACCAGATAAATCAGCTGATTAACCTTGAACCTGAGAAGCAGCTAGTTGCAAATAGCGGTTTGTTGGATTGGTGCATGTTTATTTTATCTTTTATTGGTGAATGATATATTATTAATTTTGGGTTGGTGGTTTGTGTGCGCATAAATATATCAATGTTACTGAGGTCGGGTCGAATCCTGAAGTATAAGAGTTATCATAACGAAAGCAAAATGGCCAACGTAACTACAAGCCAGACACTGGTGCACAAAATAACAAATATAAATGCAAGAGTTAGCCCTTTTCAAGGCAATGTTGATGGCGTTCTCTCCCAACCAGGGGGTGAATAATAATTTAAACGCCAAGGGAATTAAGGATGATGAAGAGGCATTCACAAAGGCAAAAGCCTTGTTAGATTTCAATAAAGAGGATTTGTCATTTAGATGCCGAAGTTTTCAGTACACAGAATTTCCTCCTCCCCGTTTGTGTGAAAAAGTGGAATATAATAGAGGATTGATTGATCAAAGGCAACAGCATTCGCGTTGCTACAATTGTAATAAACCAGGCACACAAAGAAAGTATGTAGAGTCAAATATTGTGGAATGTGTAAAAGTGTGGATTACTGTTGGCAGGCTTGTCCATCTCAGATACGGAAAGATGCGAGACCTACACCTCAGAAGTTCGGGAGTTACAATACAAGAACTTCCCAGGCAAGTCACTTAAAAGGACAAAGGGATCGGCGAAATTTTTGGAAAGCCCATCAACAAAAAGGGTACAGATGATTTGTACGTGCCATTGTGGTCTCGTGGGGGATGCCCCAGAGCCCAGGCCGATACTATATGGAACAGTGGAGGATGTGGATATCCCGATCTTTATAGACACAGGCGTGTCTATCAATTTAATGGACCATAATCTGTATCAATCCATGTTCTCTCATTACCCTTTGAAACCCTCAATGGAGACGGTGTGTTATGTGCAAGCCCATAGATTAAACACTCTGGGTTTGTTAGAATACGATTTTTGGTTATAAAAGGGGTTGCGTTGGGCAACAGACTTTTGCTGGGCCATCCTGCATGTAGAAGACACAAGATATCAGTCCATGCAGGTATCAGTGGTATAACGGTTGGAATTCCCGGTGTTTTTATCCCTTATGAGGATGCAAGTGAAACTGAGGATATGGGGTATACTGAAAATAGGGGGCACTTTTGGCGGTGCTAATGGTAATAATACCAGGGATATGGGGAGTGGTGATACCAAAACCCACACTAATGATACGGGGAATAACTGCGGTGAGGTTAAACGGGATATTGAGGGCCAACGGGGTAACAATTTTGGCGGGTTTAACAATGGCGTTATGGGTGGTGATACTGATACTAATACTGATATTATTACTGATACTAACAACGGGGTCTTGGTGGATGCAATGAGAACCACAGGCGGTGATATTTATGGGATTGTGGAACAAGGAGGTACTAACCACAAATATAAATATGTTTTATCAGAGGATGTTATTTTAATGCCAGGTTCAAAGACTGGTAAAAGTCAAATTGAGGGAAGTGAAAAAACCCACGGAAGTATGCGTAATTGAGGGCAGCGAGAAACTAAGAGGGGTTATTAGCACTGCATCAGTGAACAGTGTATCAAACACTGGTGTTACATGGGTAGAATTACTGAACTGTAACGATACAGTTAGGAAATACCAGAAGAATACATATGTGGTAGACCCCCAAGATTGGAGTAATGACAGTGGTTCAGTGGTATTGTAGAGTTTTCAGAGGAAAAAATGCAATCAAGGCAGCAAATATTGAGAAAACATTTAGCTAATGCAGATTACAAAGAGCATATAGAAGCGGTAAGTGAGCTCTTGGCAGAATTTGGGGACATGGTAGCTTTATGAGGGGATAAACTGGCATTGACTAATGTGTTAGAACATACGGTAAACTTGGAGAAAGGTACAAAACCCATTTTTATTCCTGCATACCGCATACCTTTCAAAATCAGAGAACAGGTAGAAAAAGAGGTCAGTAAATGGGAAGAGGAAGGCATCATAGACCTAGTGTGTCTCCATACAACTTTCCTCTGTTAGCAGTGCCTAAGAAGGATGGTTCTGTCCGAGTATGCGTTGATTTTAGACGTTTGAATGAAAAGGCAATTCCTGACCGTTACCCAGTCGCATGCATACCAGCTCTTTTTGTAGAAATCGGGGGACATAATATTTATAGCTCAATTGATTTAGCGCAGGGTTTTCTGCAGATCCCTCTTGGTGAAAATAGTAAGGAATATACTGCCTTCTCAGCGCCCAAGGGACACTATGAATTTACGTGGATGCCGTTCGGTTTATCGGGTAGTCTGATGACCATTACCAGGTTGGTAAACACAGTTTTGCACGAGTTATTGGGTAAAAATATTTTTGTGTACCTGGATGATATATTAATTGCAACAGACTCGGTCGTACAACACTTAGAAGTGCTTAAGGAAGTACTTAGGAGACTTAGGTTAGCAGGATTGAAAATTAAGCTAGCTAAGCGTTCCTTCTTGAAAAAGCAAATCACATATTTAGGTCATGTCATATCCAAGGAAGGGGTTAGAGTAAACAACGATAAAGTCAAAGCAATTGCAGATTTTTGCACCCGGAAATCAAAAGAAAATAAGTCATTCCTACAGATGGCAGGATTTTTTCATAGGTTTGTGAATGGATTTTCTAACATAGCAGCTCCTCTAACAGATGTATTGCGGGAAGACATTCAATTTCATTGGGGAGAACCGAAAGAAGTAAGAATAATGAATCCCCAGTTCTGAAATTTCCAGATTTCAGCAAACCATTCACATTAATGACTGATGCCAGTCAGGAGGGTTATAGCTGCTTCCCTTATGCTAAAATTTGATGGGAGGTTCAATCCCATAGCGTTTTATAGCAGGAAATTTAGGACAAAGGGAAGCAATGAAAGATTAATGGCTACTGTAGATAAAGAAGCCTTTGCAATAGTATTAAGTTTGGTTCATTTTAAAATGCTACTGATGGGGAATAAAGTAGAAGTCCTTATAGACCACAAGCCTGGATCTTTTTAATAAACCCGATTTGTCACCTAAAAGAGCTCGATGGTTCTTAACTATCAGGGACTTCGATGCAAAGCTCAAATATATAGAAGGCAAATTAAATGTAGTCACGGATGCCCTTAGTAGAAATTTTTTTGATACGGAAGGATCTCAAGTTACGCTAGTCACTAGTGATTCTATACAATGGGATATGAGTCTCATAGAGCAAAGGCAGGTGAAAATGAAATTTTGGCTGATGCAAAAGCGTTTCTTAGAAGGGAATCAGTCAGGAAAGGTTTTAAGTTACCTTTTTCAGGTTTAGAATTAGAAGGTAATCTGTTGGTCAGGAAAATTAAATATAAGTTAAGGACTAGTGAAATTAACGGAGACACGACACAGATTGTAATTCTGAGTCCTAATTCCAGTGGCTTTGGATATAGTACATTGCAGGGTCAGTAGTCCACACTTGGGGATAGAAAAAATGTATAATGAGGTGCGTGCTAAATATATTTGGAAAAATATGGGGAAAGATGTGGAAAATTTTGTAAAAAAACTGTACAGTATGCAATGCTGCTTGCAAACCCGCAAGGATAACTTTCTGCAAATTAGGGTCATATCGGATACTGAGTAAACCTTTTCAGAGAATACATATGGATATCCTAGGATATCCTAAGTACCTGTTGGTAATAATAGATGAACTAACGAGGATAGTAGAAATTTTTCCATTTAAGCATAAAACAGCTGAAGAAGTAGCTATAGCATTTTTCAATGGTTTACATTTACAGATATGGCTCACCCAAGGTTTTATTGACCGACAAAGGGAGAGAATTCATACACAAGACTTTAGAATGTTTGGCAGAAGTCAGAGGGATACAGAAAGTAACAATTATTCCATACAGACCTAAAGCTAATGGGTTATGTGAACGAGCAAACAGGAAAGTGCTCGAAGCTCTCAGGAAGACTGTAGGAGGAAATGATAAAAACTGGGAAAGATATACAGATGTTGTTAGACATAACATCAACACTATGGTTAGTGATTCCATTAAAATGTCTCCATTTGAAGCATTGTTTGGTTGCCAAGCATGAGGCACATTTGATCTGTTAACTATACCTCATCATGGAGTAGATACATTCGAAGCATTAACTTCCACAGCAAAGGAGAGACATACTTGTCTCAGCTGTAATCTTGAGGCTACGACCCGAGAAATGGCGGAAAGTAGTAACTAATAATAACATCGCGCAGTTGCATTTATTTTTTCAGATTTTGCAAATTGATGACGAAATGTGATTAATCAGTTTAATGTCACGTTTTTTTCCCTTTCATTCTTCTACTATTTTTCTTATTATGCGCAAACTGCAGCGATTTGGCGTAAAAACCAGAAGTAATTATTTCATGATGAAATATGGAGTGAAAAATATGGGAAATTACTGTTAAGTTGAGAAATATTATAAGAGGTCCGTGGTGGTGATTTGGTGATTTCTGGTGGTATTGGTTTATTGGGGCTGAGTTTTGTGGCTATTTTGGTGGTGAATATTTTTTGAGGCTATGCTTTTTGGTGGTGATCTGTAGTTTTACGAGCCAAAGAGGTGGTGATTGTGGTTCTTTTTGGTGTTATGGCCCTTGGGGAGTGGCACTAGTGCATTATGGTTTTGTGGGGCCCTATAAAGGTGTTGTATTTTATGAGGTTATATTCACCAGTGGTTATATTTGGCAGTATATAATTGTTATGCATAACTCTTGAATTGTGGTTTTCTGTGGTTTATATCCTGACTAGGTGATTATCGGGGTTTTATATACATGTGGCAGTATCATAAATGAGTTACTTTGAGGTACATCGGTGGTCAAATGGCTTAGAATTTAGCCTGTGGGGGATATTTTATAATTGGTGGTTTTTTCTAATAGACGTTTTCGAGGACAATTTTTTGGGTACCCTTTAAGGGGTCAATTCAGGTTGATACTATGTTGCGGCAGCAATATGCGTGACGATGCATACTACATTTTATATGGAAAAGCACTGAATTATATTTTTTTCTCCTACATTTTCCAATTGGAAAAGTTGGATTGTTATTATTATTTTTTTTCCTACAAGGGAAACTTGTAATTGGGATTAAGCATTTTTTTTATGGTAACTTTAACATAGGATTTTTATTATAGAAAGGAGGTAGAATATATCTTGGGATACGTAAGATACAAGGGATATTCAACATTATGTTTGATGGAGGTCAGCTGTATAAACATCACAGGGGTTTTGCGGTATATACATTATGGGGTTTTTGATAGTATATCTGTCAGATACGGGATTAATAATGAGTGGTCAGTTAGTGATAATAATTCTCCCAACAAGCTTAATAGGGGTCAGTAGATAAAGATCGTATTTTATTTTAGGGGGAATTTTAGTCCTTAATAATTGACTATGAGGTTGGGTATATTAGTTTAAGACAGATTCGTGTATTAAAGCAAGACTTTATTTGTTCCAAGATCATGTAGACTTTTCAAAAAGTCAGTTAGAACCTATTAATGACAAAATACGGACACACGATGACTTTAGAGAATCCCCAACTTCACGCGAGGATGACAACAAAAACAACTAAGGATCTACAACGCCAGAGGTCAGATCTTCACACGGGCCACGATGTTACGGGTCGCCTTTGCACGGACGAGATGTCGTTGATGGATCGTATCAGGATACATTCTGGCACAAATCAGGAGTCTACAATCTTCTATGAGGCGGATGACACTTTCATGGGAGTCACGGGATATTTCAAGTTGGCAATGAGGTGGCGGTTACGATTCCTTCATCGGAGGACGTTGAATCTACAGTTCAGCAATGAGGTTGTTAGGATACACCTACAGGGGTCGCAGACGCTTAATAATGTCGCATGCATTGTCGTTTCAAGATGGTTCACGCACTCAGCCGGGATCTACAATTATTCGACAAAGGTGTTCGTGAAACACTTACATGAGACCACGAGGCGGTTAAAGTTCCACCTACACAGGAGACGGTTACAGTTCCACCGCTAGAGGCTAACGATGGGAATGAATTCTTCTTCAACGAACGATACACAGTTCCAGTGATTGCAGTTATAGTAGCTATAATGATAGTTGAAATATGTGATATAGGAGCTATCTAGCAAATATTATGAACTAGTATATACCAGTAGCCAATGTGATGTGCAACAGGGGTGCACAAAAGACAGAGGTGGCCGAGCCATCTTAAAGGCACCAGCAACGTCTATAATATTAAATAGTGATAACCTTAGCTCTTGCTGGTTAGAGACAGATGCAAAACACTGGATTCCTCGAAGATGCTGAAATGAAAAAACAAACAGGAAAGCTTACCGGCGCACAAATGGGGTCAGTGACGCGCTTCAAAGATCACAAGTTTCATGTATGTAGCGTGCATGCCTCTTGTGTGCCAATTGGTGTGTGTTCGTAATGAACAGAGAATGACATATAATCTGGGGGAAAAGTTGCAAAGGGGGACTCACTGATTTTGATTGATAGTGTGTGGAACACGCCACAGAAGAGGTGCTAGAAGAGGTGTTGCAGGTCCATCGGACATGGTAAAGTGAACTTTGAAAAAGTTAACATAGGTCTTTATTCCAATGGCCAGATCGTTGGCTACCACATTCCTCCTGCTTGGAATGTAGCTTACTATGAGCTCCACAGAGGTGTCGACCGCACAGTGGTGCACCTTGACTGTAAAATGAGTAGACCTGGTGGCAGATGGCAGAAAGGAGTTTTCATCTCCAATGAACAATTCTGGGACCATGACTAGAAGACCTCTAGAATCCGTCACCAAGATCACCAAGAAGAGGTCTAACAAAGGTCTCAAAGTAGACCAAAAAGACAATATGATACCACATGGGGATGTCCTAAAACAAAAAACTCAGCACAGATATGCTTTAAATCTCCTCCTGTAAACTTTGGCATGACAAAGTAATTACACTGTAGCCCTGGGAGAAGTCCTTTAGCTACCCAGGAAATGTGCATTTTGGACGGTAGAGACTGCCTATGAGGTGATCCCTATGTTGACATACAATCAGTATGCTACTCATCAAAGGATTCGCCCTATAGTGATAGGTCCCACCCACCCCCTGTTTGTTAAGGAAACAGCTAAGATGAATCCTACCTACTTCGAAGAAAACACAAACAGAATATGAATCACATTACTGATCTGGTTATTTGTATGAAAAGGAAGGTTAAGCTAGGAATTGAACCTAACCCAACCCAAAGCCAACTTCTTAAAGAATGGGAAAATCTTGCAGAATCAAGAAGCAGAACATCTGGGAATTTGAAGATTATGCCCAAAAATACACATCTTACACAAACACGGCCATGTGACAAGTCATGGACACATCAATGAGAAGACAAACGAGCATGGTCTTGGGGCAAGGAACAATGCTGAAGTAAACTCCCTGATGGATACAGACTCTTAAAGGTCCGGTCTTTAGTAGGAGAACGTGAAATACGTCTGTGGACCAGAGATTTCTCCCGATCTGAGCGTCAATGTTTCACTAGTTTACAATATACCAAGGATTAATCTTTTAAAAAACATTCTTGAAATATTCTAATTATAATAGGCCCGAAAATATTTACAGGAGTCGTAATTGTAGATGTTACTATGCCAAATACTAGTTCATCTTAGAATATTTGTAGGCCAATGTCTACAATTTTCACACATGAAAAAGATAAACACAAAGATAATGAAGGCCCCTGAGGATGAAAAATATTATACTTAAGAACAGAGATGCCCTTTGAAATATTATAGTCATATCTTTAATCAAGTACGTATAATGTATTATGAGGGAAATGGTAGGTAATTTCTTTGATGCACCAACAGTGCCGGTTGTTGTTTCATGCACTTGCAGTGGAGTTGCCAAATAGTGCTAGAAGTCACTATTAACCTGCTGTCGGAAAAGTTTTCAAGCATGTAGTAATAAGTTTTTGAGTGAGTGTACCTTCAATTTTCATTTCAATAATGACAATGAGGCAGAACCAGCGGTATGGACATGGAAATTTAAGGGGGTGTATAATACTACACATAATCTATTTCACTACATCACGGAATACAATTCTTCAACAGAACGATGTAAAAATCCCCCATTTTGAAGAATTAAAAGAGAAAACCAGTTCCTCTTATATTTATCAAATAGATACTAAATAAAAATATTTCATAGACTTTGTCTAGATTTCATCTTCTACCCCATAAATTACTTCAAATTGTCTACAGAGAATTCCTAGTGTTCAGTATTCCTAACTCACTTAATGCAGGTGACTTTTTTTGGCATATCATCAAGAGATCCAGAACATAACAGTGTCCATTAACTATACTTAAGGGAATGATGGTGGATTCAGTTCAAGTGGACCTTACAAGTAAAGTTTTTATCTACTGCTTGGCTGAATGAGCTGCTTAGAGCATTCTTAAATATCTGGACTGAGCTTCTAAGATGCATTCTTAAATACCTGGACAAATTTAATATTTTTTAATTATGACTAAAGAAATTCACAGAAAATATTACAAAGCATGTCCATTAGCAGACTTTTGACATATTTAGAAAACTATTTGGGATCCCCAACCAGACTAAACTCTTTCACACAATGCCACAAGGAAACACAAGCTTGAAAAATTTTCAGAACACAGAAGCCTCCAGAACATTTGTATGGCTATAAATGACGAAAACTTATTCATTAACTATGTAAAACATTCATGTTAACATACCTTAGCAGCGCCAGTCCCACAATCAGCAGACACAGCACAGCCAAAGGCTATTCTTTCTCCTTCATAAACTTCAGCAGTCAAATAATCTAGCAGGTATGTAAAAGGAGCATTTGCGACAGTTACATAGAAACTGATGATGAAACGATATTTCAAGCCAGTTGATGGAGTAGAAGCTAGGGAAAAACAAGAAACGTCAGGATTTATAATAATGAAAATGTTAAGATAAGTAATATTCAGGAAAGGCATATATAAAATAATATAGTAGTACTTCACATAAAGTGTAGACCAGCCCTTCTTGAAACTTATTTCATGTACATAATCCACTAAATCAATGTCAGACCTTTAGATTAATAAGTGTTTGACACAAAAGTACCAAAAGCATCATATGGGGAAACCTTGAACACCAGTACTCTTTCTCACATTTACGCCAGATCCAAGTGCTCAGGCTGCACCAACATCAGCATCTTCCATTTATTGAAGTACATATGAGCAGTAGTTGGCAAAATGCCTGGATCAACCTTGTTTATATATATATATATATATATTTATATATAATATATTATTATTATATATCTATATATATATATATAATATATATATATATATTAATATCTATAAACAACGACTCAAGGATTGTTAACTCTTGTGGTTTGGTAGTATGGCCGATTACACTGAAATCTTTGTTGTCAATGTAGGTTTTACAATGCCAGAACTTACAAAAATATGCATTTATTTAAAAGCAAAGTATTAACTGAATAACTCAGATTCTTAACAGAATGATTAAATGAAATAACCCAGATAATTCTTGGTAATTTATCAAACACCAACAATAGTTTAGCCATAACACTAGGCACAGTCAACATAGTAATTAAGTCAGTACACCATTTCTCCAATGAACAATCCCCACTCTTCTCAGAAACATTTCCCCTCTTCCAGAATCGCCTGTTAGAAGACAGGAGAACACTCTGGTAAGCACAAAAGCATAATCAAAATATCATATATATAGAATATCTCTGAAATAAATACTATTCAAATACAATCCAGTCACACTTTGGCCAAAATAAAGATAACGCTTAACCATTTCAGCACAGTTGCACTGTCACTCAATAAAAACACTCTGCCTCCTCTCTGTAATAGTCTCTCCCTTCATGATAAGCCAACATTTCATTATGTAGGGGGAAAAGTGCACATATACGTACGAACCCACACTCAATGTTCACGCCCATAAACTGCTTAAGTCCAGTTTCAAAGTCACCTCTACATCAAGCTCTCATAGCGACAGTCGAGGCACTGATTTGCTAAGACAGCACTTTTGATCACACCACCCAAGGAAAGATGCGTTAGCATTCCCAAGCTGTCGCTCGATCACTCTGTCTCCAGGGAAGTTAAATGATGAGTCTCTGCATTCCAAGAAACGTCATAGCATATTACATCATATATTATCAATCATATTATCTTAGCAAAACCCCTCTTTATGTATCATATATGTGTCTATCAAGCGGCCAAGAAGATCAAGGTACCATTCTTTCTGTGGCCAAATGGGTGCCACTAAAGTCATTGTTGTGTTGCTGTGAGATATGAATTTCTTTAAGGCCTGGTATTCACGCTCAGGTTTACCTGTCAGTCAACCCACGACCATTCAATGGATGAGCCTCCACACACAAAGAGTAGAACTGTCAGTCAGACAGTCAACTTGAGGTCATTGCCCTCATTTCTCGCCTAGCCTTCGTCACAGCAACACTACGTATATGGCAGGATGGAAACTCCGCTGGCTGATAAGGAGTTGGAGCTACTAAGATTTGCTGCTATTGCTGCGGCAGTCACTTCAAAATAGGAAAGAAGCAAAAAGGCATCACAGAGTATGGTCTAATTATTGCTTATTAAAGAAAGATGTCTATTCTCATACAATATTCAAGAATAAGATTAAATTAGACCTGTTATTTATAAATGGACTGTGAAACCTGCTTTTACTAGTAACACCTTTCACAAAAAGGCAGGTATAGGCCTAGGCCTAAAATACCAAATTGTATTTATCACATGGAAATAGTTTTTATTTGTTATATGATGATCTGGACTCATAACAGTCTAAAAATAGCACTTCAGGGTCTAACAATGGAATTAATTAGGCCTATGTATAGTGTATGCATATTCTGGTCCGAGCAGCTGTGATCCTTCCCAGACGAATTCTGGTGGCAAACTGTCATAAAATCATTGGTTACCCATCCACGTGTGATCACCTGTCAGACGGTCGAAAAAACATTAGGTAATTCCATCAATTCATCAGTTTTGGTGATTAGACTGACTCCACCGACGAACTTACAGGAGATTGTCCGAACTAGATTTCAGTTGTGGATAGCGACATCTGTAGTCTCAGCCGAACACCTGTTTGTTGATCGACATAAGATTCTTCAGAGGACGGAAAACATTGCTTGCAAGTCTTCTATGGAGATCTAACCAACAAATTTTCTTCAAGCTCTTTCAAGCTCCACCATCATCATAGTCCTTCAACCCCAATATTGTCCATAAAAGCCTGTGGATACATTTTCTGATCATCATTATCACAGTACAGTGTTCCCCCCTCACACCCCTATTCGCGGGGGATGGGTACCAGACCCCAGCGAATAGTTAAAACTCCCCTCTAAAATGCTTATATCAGCCGATCTTGAAAGTTCAAATAACAAATGTATACCTACTTAAAGTATCACCCTACATCAATATACCATTGAATTGATATTATTAATATCATTTCAAAGTCATCTTAAACATTTTACTATTAGAAATATATACATAACCAATAACAGAGAGAGAGAGAGAGAGAGAGAGAGAGAGAGAGAGAGATACAAGGATTAGGATGTCTCAAAGACTTGTTAATCCATCCAAGGATACATCGTGTGCTCACTTATCTCTAGGAGCAGGTTTTACGCTCACTCACTGCGTCCTAATGATTTTGTATAGCTTTCTTTTAAACCCTTCCACACTGTTACTGTTTACAACTTCTGGTGGGAGTTTATTCCATGTGTCACATATCTTGTATGTAAAGAATCTCCCACAATGGGATGTGTTGTATATCTTCAGTTCTAGTTTCAATTCATTATTTCTTGTCTGGTTTCCGTTTAACGTAAATAGTTTACTGTCTACTTTTGCTATGCCTTTCAGTATTTTAAATGCTTCTATAAGTTGTCCTCGGAATCGTCGTGTTTCTAAGCCATACATGTTCAGGCTCTCTAGTTGTCTTTGATAACCTATTTGCCTAATGGATGGGATTAACTTTGTGGCTCTTGCTTTAACCCCTTCTAATCTATTTATGTCTTTTCTTAGTGTTGGTGACCAAATTTGTACTGCATATTCAAGATAAGGTCTAACTATTGATGTGTAAAGCTGCAGCACCATTCCCTTGTTTCTGTCTTTGAACCACCTCTCTATGTATCCTACTAGTTTCTGTGCCTTCTTCTCAGCTTTTATGCACTGTTTTGTGGATTTTAAGTCCTTGGTAATAATGACTCTTGTTCTACACTATTTATGTCATTCCCAAGCAGAGAGAGAGAGAGAGAGAGAGAGAGAGAGAGAATTGTCCCGACAGTATTTAAAAGAGTGAAATGGAAAGATTATTATATTTCTTTAAAATACATATGAATTTTGTAATTACTACAGTTATATTATTATTATCATATTAAATTATTGTTATTGGAAAATATTATTACATACATGTAAAGTGAGGTGGGTGAATACCGACCTATTAGTAGAAAAAATTGTCTAAAAAAATCCATTTTGTGCCTGAAAGAGTGCACACTGTGCCCCAAACAAATTGCACGACATGGTCCACCTATGGTGTACTCATAAGTGTTATATTTTGCATTTTAAACATTTTCGGGAAATGGACGGCGCTCCGAAAACGCGGGGAAACATCGACAGGGGTGGTGGGGAACCCTCCGAACACCAAATTTCCTGTTTCTAGAATAATGACACTATAATCAGTCTTCCAAGAAGGCAGTAGGCTAGATCAGAAACTTAATGTCATTAAACATATGAATAGGTATAGATGAACTAACCCAATACAAATTTCCTGTTTTTAGCATAATGACACTGATATAGCATCACAGTTCACTAAATATCACCTTCAACTTTACACAAAAAACACTGTTCCACTTTTTGTTCTATATTTCAGAAATATTCACCATTTCAAAATACTAAAAACTTCAAAAATATTTCAAAATATTCATAATTTCATGCATCTGTGTTGGGGGTTAATGTTTCCCAGCATGTTTATGGTCGGTAGTCACCGCACCATGTTTTTTTTTTTTCCACACAATGCCATGGCAGCCACTTCGAAAGGACACACTTCATTTCACTTGATAACATATCAATATGACTAAATATCATAATGAAACTTAACTAGAAACAATCACACCATATTCACAGACGTGAGACACTATATGAGGAGCGTGAAAAATGACAACAGACATCCAAAAAATCAATTTTCTTACCTGATAAACACAGACGTCGAGATGGAGTAAACCTGTTGCTTTTGTGTTGTTCACTGAGATGGTAAGTGTGTTGGTGGTGAGTTTCGACACGAAATTTGAAATAATTTTCATAAAAATGAGCTCATCTCAGTTAAAGAGAGAGAGAGAGAGAGAGAGAGAGAGAGAGAGAGAGAGAGAGAGAGAGAGAGAGATTGTGTAAAAACCATTAAAAATGTTGTTTATATGGCACCACTCCCCTCCCCTGTCACATTACTTGACATATTTGACAACTTCTGAAGTTTAGGAGCTTCTCTGGAGTTGAGAGAGGATGAAGGAAACGAACACAAGGAAAGGCGAGGAAAAAAAAGAATTTTCATTTGAAATTACAGTTATATTATTATTATTATTATTATTATTATTATTATTATTATTATTTGAAAATATTAATAAACATATACATCTACCATAAAAATTCTCTCATCTCAGTAAGAGAGAAGAGTTATCCTTATTTAAAAGTGAAATGGAAAGGTTAGTTTTTCATTTCTTTAAAATACTATCACAAACGAATTTTGTAATTACAGTTATATTGTTATTTTTAATGTTAGGAACAATCGTTTGCCGATTGTTCCCTTGGCTGATTGTTGCCTCCTTTGTTTTTGTTTTGAATTGCTGGCGAGTTGACGTCTGTTGGATGGCGTCAAACTTCGTCAGTCAGGTTTCTGGAGGCAGAACAACCAGTCAGGTTCAGAGAGGCAGAGATGCAGAGTCTTGGCAGCAGAGCAGCGGAGAGTATCTGAGGACGAGTTGGTAGTTGTATCAACCCTGTCGTGAACATCCAGTGGTCGAGGAGGACCTCCATACTGTATCTGAGGACGAGATGGTTGTTGTATCAACTCTGTCTTGATCGTCCAGCGTTCGAGGAGGATGTCCATATTGTTTCCAAGGACGAGGTGGTTGCCGTATCGGCTCTGTCTTGATCGTCCGGCATTGGACTGTTGTCCTCATTGTTTGAGGAAGTGTTCTCGTTATGCTCTGATTATCTTTATGCCGCTTCAGTGTTAACCTCTTAAGCCGGAGCCCTAAAAAATCAAAACGTCTCCCGTATGCCGGGCCTGGTTTGGAGTGAGCGCGGAAGTGGAAAAAATAATTTTTTCAAAAAATTACAGCGCGCGTACTTTTGAAGATTAAGAGTCATTTTTGGCTCCTTTTTTTGTCATTGCCTGAAGTTTAGGAATGCATCCATCAGAATGAAAAATAATATCATTATCATATGTAAATAATGCGATATATGGTAGCGAAAAAAAAAAAATTCATACATAATTGTATTCAAATCACGCTGTGCAGAAAACGATCAAAGCTAACCAGTTACTTTTTTTTGCGTTGTATTGTACACTAAATTGCAATCATTTTGATATATAATACATTGTAAAACAATAAAAGTAACACCGGAAAAATATTATCACAAAATGATGTACGAATTCGTAACGCGCGGACGCAAAAAAATATTTTTTTCAAAAATTCTCCGTAATTCTAAATAATGTTCTAGAGACTTCCAATTTGTTTCAAAATTAGACAAATGATTGAATATTACGATACTGTAAGAGTTTTAGATTAGAATTGCAGATTTCGACCATTTCGGACGAGTTAAATTTGACCGAATGTCGAAATTTTAATATATATATTTTTTTCATATGCTCATATTCGAAGATGGAAAAAATGGAAAAAAGCTACAACCTTCAATTATTTTTTATTGTATTTTTCATGAATTTGCGCACATTTTGATATATGAAACTCTATAAAAAGGCTAATATGAAAAGGAGCAAATATTAGGATAATGCCATGTACGTATTTCGGAGAACTTGCGGCGCGAATCGGCGCGCGAGTGAAGGTAAATATATTTTTCAAAAATTCACCATAAATCACAATATTGTTTTAGAGACTTCAAATTTGTTTCAAAATGAAGAAACATGACGGAATATTACTAGGCCGTAAGAGTTTTAGCTTACAATTGCGTTTTTTTCAACTATTTCGGTAGAGTCAAATTTGACCGAACGTGGTTTTTTTTTCTCTATCGTGATCTTTATATGCAAATATTTCGAAAAAAGAGAAGCTACAACCTTCAATCATTTTAGTTGTATTCTACATGAAATTGCGCACATTTTCATATATAAAACTTTATGAAACAGCTAATTTTAAATGGTGCAAACATTTCGACAATCGCACAAAAAAATTCTGATTTTTTCGGAAGAGTTACCGCGCGAACGTAATTTTTTTTTTTTTCATAAATTCACCATAAATCAAATATTGTGCTAGAGACTTCCAAGTCGTTGCAAAATGAAGGTAAATGATTGAATATTACTAGAATATAAGAGTTTTAGCTTACAATTGCGTTTTTCGACAAATTTCGGTAGAGTCAAAGCTGACCGAAAGTTGAAATTTTTGCACTTAACGTTATTTATAGAAATATTTTCAAAACTGATAAAAGCTACAACCATGGGTTGTCTTTTGTTGTATTGTGCATGAAATTGCGCACATTTCCATATATAAAACTTTATGTAACGGCAAATTTAAAAGGGTGCAAACATTAGGACAATCGCACGAAAAAAATTTATCGGAAGAGTTATCGCACGAACGTAAGGAAAAAGTTTTTTCATAAATTCACCATAAATCGAAATTATTGTGCTAGAGACGGTCCAATTTGTTGCAAAATGAAGGCAAATGATTGAATATTACTATAATATAAGAATTTTAGCTTACAATTGCGTTTCTCGACCATTTCTGTAGAGTCAAAGTTGACCGAAGGTTGAAATTTTTGCACTTATCGTTATTTATATGAAAATATTTCAAAATTGATAAAAGCTACAATCAATGAGTATTTTTTAGTTGTATTGTGCATGAATTGCGCACTTTTTCATATATAATACTTCATGTAAAGGATAATTTAAAATGGTGCAATAATTATGTCAAAGTGACGAAATAATTTCCGAGATGTGTCACTGATACTTTTTAGTGCGATAAGAAAGAAATTCGCGCTTGCGCGCCTGCGTAGCGATTGTAAACAAACAACGGCTTGATCCGTGAACTCCCAGCATCCCCCAAGGCGCGTGATACAAAAGTTTTCGGCTGGTAGGCCTATAAGTATTTTTCCGCGAATTTTAAAAAAAACTTTTTTGAGCCGACGTATGATACGTCCAATCGGCATACGGGAGACATTTTGACTCGACGTTTAATACGTCCAATCGGCGTAAGAGGGTTAATTTTATTATTATGCTGCCTATTTCTATTAATTATATTTACAGATTGTTATTGCCCTTATACAGCCTATTTTGTCATTATTTTGGCTTTGTTATTGAACGGTGGATTTTATTGATTCTTAGACTGGTTTTACACATTTTATTGTTAGTTGATAAATTTTTGTGATTTTGCCACCCAGAACCTTGACTCACTGTACATTATGTATTTAACTCTTGTAAATAAGTTAATTTTAAGGTAACTTTTTGGTTTTGTTATGCTCCTCCCTCCTTTGTTTGACACCTGTCGTCAGTCATTACAGCCCAATTGTTTATTATTTTTAAGAACCTGTCGATCTCGAGAGTCGAGATCGTAATAATTAACTGACAAATATCAATAAACATATTATATATATGTACCATAAAAATTCTTTCATCTTAGTAAGAGAGAGAGAGAGAGAGAGAGAGAGAGAGAGAGAGAGAGAGAGAGAGAGAGAGCGTTTGTCTCTATTTTTTCAGAAATATTATGTAGAACATACTCTTCTAACACTTCCAGCCAAAACAGAGGGAGAGTTACCTACCACTATGACGTAAGTAACTTGTGGAGAGAGAGAGAGAGAGAGAGAGAGAGAGCATTTGTTTCTCTATTCTTTCAGAAATGTTACGTAGTACATACACTTCTAACACTTCCAGCCAAAACAGAGGGAGAGAGTTACCTACCACTATAACATATAAGTATCTTGTGGAGAGAGAGAGAGAGAGAGAGAGAGAGAGAGAGAGAGAGAGAGAGCTTACCTTACCGACCTTACATCTTGTTCGGTTTGCCCCAGGTCCCTCAGTGTGAGGCACCTCTAATGTCTACCAGAGAATTGCTAATGCATCTTCCGGTATATTTTGCATCTTCCAATCTAGGATGGTCTGGGATGCAGCTTAGATATTTGTCGAGCTTATTCTTAAACACATCAACGCTCACTCCTGATATATTCCTCAGATAAGCTGGCAATGCATTGAATAGATTCGGTATTGTCAATGCTGGTGCATAGTGAATTAATGTCCTGCGTGCTTTCCTTAGTTTTCCTGGTATAGTTTTGGATACTATTAATCTACCTCTGCTTGCTCTTTCTGATATTTTTAGCTCCATGATGTTTTCGGCAATTCCTTTTATCTGTTTCCATGCCTGTATTATCATGTAGCGTTCTCTTCTCCTTTCTAAACTATATAATTTTAAAAATTGTAGTTTTTTCCTGTAGTCAAGATCCTTAACTTCTATTCTAGCTGTAAAGGACCTTTGTACACTCTATATTTGTGCAATGTCCTTTTGGTAGTGTGGGTACCATATCATATTCCAATATTCAAGTGGACTATGTACATATGTTTTATAAAGCAGCTTTTCTTGTTTTGAAGTGCCGTAACAACATTCCCATTTTTGCTTTGCATTTTGCCAATAGAATTGCTATTTAATTATTGCATCACATGTTCCTATTCAACATCACACCAAGGTTTTTAACTGCTTCCTTATTAGTGATTGTCTCGTTATTAGGTCCCCTATATGCATATAGCTTTCCTTCTTTATCTCCATAATTTATTGATTCAAATTTATCAGAGTTAAATACCATCTTATTTACCTCTGTCCATTCATATACTTTGTTAAGGTCTCTTTGTAGCGAGTTCCTATCTTCATCACAAGTAATTTCTCTACTTATTCTTGTGTCATCGGCGAAATTACTCACTACCAAGTCCTAACATTACTGTCTATGTCTGCAATCATAATAACAAACAGCAATGCAGCTAGCACCGCACCCTGTGGCACACCGGATATTAGCTTAGCATCATCCAATTTCTCATCATTTGCAATAACTATCTGTTACCTTAGCGCCATCTGATTTCTCATCATCTGCAATAACTATCTGTTTTCTGTTGTGTAAAAATTCTTTTATCCATCTTCCTACTTTGTCCACTATGTTATATTTTCTAATTTTCTTCGCTAATATATTATGGTCTACCTTGTCAAAAGCTTTGGCAAAGTCTAGATAAACCACATGTGTTTCTTTTCCATTTATCATATTTTTATATATTTTCTCACTTTGGACTAACAGTTGGGTTTGTGTACTTTTTCCAGGTACAAAACCATGTTGTCCTAGATTAAACAAATTATTTTTTTAAATGTTTCATATTTTTCTTCATTACTCTTTCATACACTTTCATAATATGTGATGTTAGACTCGCAGGCCTATAATTACTTGCCTCTAGTCTTAATCCACTTTTGAAAGTAGGGGTAATATATGCTAATTTATGCTCATCATAAATCTTGCCTGTATCTACACTTTGCCTTAATAATATTGCAAGTGGCTTTGCGATAGAATGAACTACTTTCTTTAACAAAATGGCAGAGACACCATCTGGTCCAGCTGCTGATCCATTTTTAATTTCATTAGTAGCCTGCACAATATCGGCTTCATTAATATCTATGTCTGATAAATACTAACTATTTTCATCCCTTATTTCTGTATCATTATCTTCATTATCAATTCTAGAGGTAAATTCTCTCTTATATCTTTCTGCTAATATGTTGCATATTTGCTTTTTTTCATTTGTTAATCTTCCTTAATTTCTTAGAGGGCCTACTTCTATTCTTCTTTTATTCATCATTTTTGCATATGAGTACAATAGTTTGGGGTTTTGCTTGATATTTACTAGGGTTTTTCCTTCCAAGTCCCGTTTTTCCTTTTCTTTTGATTGTATAATCTTTTATTCAGCATTTTCTATCTTACTTTTTAGTTCCATCACTTTCTATGCATTCTTTTCTTTAGCAAAACCTTTCCTCCACTTTCTGATTTTCTGGAACAAGATCCTTCTGTCTCTAGGTAAGCATGACTGATGTTTACCTTCCTTCTTTGGTATATATTTATCCACTATTTTCTCTAATATTTTATATAATATATCTGTATTTACCTGTATATCATCACTTACGAATATGTTATCCTAATCTTCGTTTAATTCTTCATTTATTTCTGACCATTTTATATTCTCACTATAGAAATTGTATTTTCCATATCCTTCCCACTTCCTCACTTCTTGCTTATCTGTTTTCACTTGCTTTGGAACGGACTGTTAATTCTATGACATTATGGTCTGAAATGCTCGCATTATAAACTATTATTTCTTTAACATAATTCACCTCGTTCACAAATACTAGGTCTAAAGTATTTTCCTTTCTTGTTGGCAGGTGATTTATTTGTTGAATGTTGTGTTCTAGTATCATATCTAATAGCTTTTTGAATGGCCTCTTATCTTCTGCACTACTATTACTCTCTTTTTATATGTATAAATACAACCACAATCTCCTATTTGTTCTTTCCAATCTACGGAAGGAAAGTTAAAGTCTCTGGATAGGAGTATAGTCCATTCTTTGTGATTTCTACATATATCATCCAATTTTTCTATTACTGTGTCAAACTATTAAGTATTTGGGGGTCTATATATCACGATGTTCATTAATTTTTCAAATTCAAATTCTACCGCTATTGATTCACTTCTGAGTTACTATATTTCTCATACATTTTTCCTTGTTTTATGTCTCTCCCATATATTGCGGTTCCCCCTTGATTCCTATTATTTTCTATCTGATTTATAAGTTTGGAACCCCTTTATCTGATCATCATTACCAGTCTATTGCATTCATCACTATGATGGTTTGCGTGTTATTCCCATATGGGTAATAATAAGGGTTTTCTCGTGTCTCTCTCCTGTTCTGGTATGTTGTTCTTTTCTTCATTTCCATGAATTCTGACATTAATAAATCCTACTTTTCCAATATAATTGATCTTCCCTCTTCATAATTATTCATTTTGTGTATGAACCTGCAATTATCTCCATATCTGCACCATCCCCTGGCATTGTATATACAGTGTTTGTTCCTTGCACTCTATCTTGGAGCTGATGCTTGCATTCTCGATGCTGATATTTTATAGCACGGTGATGGCTTTTTATTTTCCTTCACCTCATGTTCTTTGTTCCTTTCTTTATCTGTATCGTTTTTATTTTGGATCTTATTATTTAATTTATTTTGATTCATGGCTACAGGGTGCATATATTTACATTTTTTGTTGAACTTACATCCTTTTCCTTCTTGTAAGTTTTCGCATATTTCTGGATATAGATCCCCGCATTCATCCTCATAGCCATCTATCTAGGTATGCACATTTGCCATAAATCTCATAATTGTGACATACCTTGGGATATTTGTAGTAGCATCTTTCACCGAATCTGCAATTCCTTCTTTTCAAAAGGGTGAAGACTGTCTTTCTTTTCTTTTTTTTCTTGCTCTTTCCCAACGGTATGAAGATCTGGGTAAAGCCTCTTCGGTATTTTATTTTGTGTTTTCATGTCGTAATTTATTTCATCGTATGTATGCTACTGTATTGCCTCATATGTAGTATCTATGAGTATCTCTGCATCCATACTCTTGTCCTGTTCTTTGTTTTCATTATTTTTATCTATCATTTCAGTTTTATTTTCTTCTTTGCCGTTTTCCTCTTCTTCCTCTTCCTCATCCTCTTCATCCTCTACTATTTCCACATTAAGTCTCGATTTAATAACATTATCTATCCATGATAGACATGTTGAGCAAAATACTCTTGTATCCTTATTTGTATTTTGTTGGATTTCTGCGCATTGAGGATAAGAGGGTATGTTGCATGAGAGAGAGAGAGAGAGAGAGAGAGAGAGAGAGAGAGAGAGAGAGAGAGAGAGAGAGAGAGAGAGAGAATTTTCTTTAATGAATTGATATTATTGCTGTTTACTTTAATATTAATATTTGAAAATTAGTAAATCATTTATCAAAAAACATACATGTGTGTGTGTGCGTGAGAGAGAGAGAGAGAGAGAGAGAGAGAGGATGATTATTTTTATTTTGTGATATTATTTAATCTTATTAAACTTACTAATACAATATTAATCAATATTAATATTTGAAAATTAGTAAATCCTTTTTGTATCATAAAAATGTATTTAGTAATGAAAATAAAATCAAAATACATTATTTAGTGAATATTTATCATCAGAAAAACCCACGTATAGGCGAATTTCCCGCAAATAATGGGTAGATTTGGCCCAAAGAAAAATCCGCGAAAAGGTGCACCTACTAATTACAACTAAATATATCCCTATAAGTATAATTTTCCTAATAATTTTAATATTAAAGAGCGTAAGAACCTGGGGTGAGTCATAAACATAATCCCTGTAACACCTTGGATCTTCCAAGTTGTTGAGTAAAGCTCCCCAACCAGGATCTGACACATCTGAATATAATGTTAAGCCGTGTTTTGGAGGCTGTAGTGATCTTCCCGAGTCTGTCTTCTACCAACCACCACCGAAGGTCTTCCTTGATTTTGGGTGTGATGGGAAAGATGAATGAATTTGGAAGGTTGTTCCTGCGCCAACTGGTCCTCTGGAGGAACTGTAGTACTCTGGTGTGTAACCTTCTCAGTAGCACAAACTTCTCTATGGAAGACAGTGTTCTCAGTAGGCTTATCTGCGTAGGAGATAAAGATTTAGTTGATTCCATTACACGAAGCCATTTAGCCATAAGGACGAGAGCTCTGGTAAATAATTGAGGGGCTGTGGAGAAGCCAAAGCACAGAGCCCGAAACTGGAACACCCTGTCCTGGAAAATGAACCTTAAATACTTCCTTGATTCTGGGTCTACTGGAACATGGAAGTATGCATCTTCCATATCTATCGTCACCATCCAGTTCCCCTGTTGGAAGGCTGACAGGAATGACTGGTTCTTCTCCATCCTGAACTTCGTTGTTTGAATGAAGAAGTTCAGAGCACTGACGTCCAGGACGGGTCTCCATCCCACCGATGACTTGGGGACTACGAAAAGGGGGTTATAGAAACCCTTTGTGATGAGATCTTCGACCACTTCCACAGCTTGTTTCTCGAGCAGAACTGAAACTTCTCGAGATAGAGCAGAAAACCTCTCCGAGCCTATTTAGTAAGCTTCCAAGTTGATGGGAGAGGTTGCTAATGGGGGTTTCTCCTTGAAAGGAATCACAAAGCCCTTTTTCAAAACTTCCAGAACCCAAGGGTCCACATTCCTTTTCTTCCACTTGCTCCAAAGATGAAAGTCTTGCTCCCACAGGGCCACGGAAGACAGTCTTCATTTGTGAGTGGCGGGTTTGATGGTTGTCTTCTTGTTGGATTGTACTGGTCTGAGGTAAGACCATGGACGAGGTTGAAACTTAAAAGCTGCCTCTGTCTCCTCAAAAAGGATGTTGCGACAGAGGGGGGGACGTCCTTACAGACGCTGAAACTGAAGGAGTTCTTGCTGGCACTCTAGTCCTCTTACCCAAATGAGTCATTAAGTCCTGGGTCGACTTCTTCTGCAGTTCGGCTGTCACTTTCTCCAAAAGTAGCTTGTGGGAAAAGACTCATCTTGTCTAAAGGAACAAATAAAAGGAATGACCTCTGCAAGGGAGTATAGAGATGAATGAACACCCTAAATGATCCCTTCTCTTAAGGACCCCTGAGGCAAAAATGGTTGCAAGTTCCTGTGTGTGCTGTCTTATATAACCTTGTCAGCGAATGCCAGCACTCCCAACCAGTCTGTTGTGAAGTTTTGCTGTAGTGGTACAATCTTCAATCTTTTTGGTCAATGCTCCTACAATCCAATTGAGGAAACTCATGACCTCAAACATCTTAAAGATGTCTGAGCAAATGATCCAATTCCGAGGTGGTGAACAAAATTCTAGCACAGGAAAACACAGCAACGTTTCTCATCAATGAGACTGGAGAAGTCCCCTTGGGGGGAGGCAAAAACACCCAAGGAAGTAGCTTCCCCAGTAACATAAGACAAATACATTTGATGTATCAAATGAGAGGGGGGCATACAGAAAACTACCCCGCCCATGTCTCTCTTCTCTGCCAACCAGTTATCAACATGGGTCAAGGCTTTCCTGAAGGAAGAGGAAAAGTACCATCTGTGGTAACTTGGACGTCCCTGCAGGTTGACACATCAAGAAAACTGAGCCCCAAGAAGACGGGGCTGCTGGGGTGAGAAGAAAGATGGATAGCAAGCAGATCAAGAAATAATTTTACATCGCAGAATAACTTGAAGTAGGCAGTTCATCCTCAATAGGTTTTCATCTGAAGAAATCAAGGACACTTGGAGGTTCAAGGGATCTTCAAACACTGAAGTAGGCTTCTGAAGAACACATAGTTAGGATATTATTCAAACGCTATTGAACTGGCGCCAAAGACGGATCCTTAGTGACAGGAGTAACACCTGTGGCGCCAACCTCTTGATGGCTGGTGGTGGTGCCATAGCAGCCAAATATTCTGAACAAAACCACTCGGACACTGGGTGCTCACACACTGAACGATCAAACACTACACTCATCACAGGCCCTGACCAATTCGTGATGACTGGGTTATCAGACACTGGCCACTTGTTCGGGCACCCAGACATTGGGCATTCATACGCTGGGCATTCATACGCTGGACATTCATACACTGGGTACTCGTATGCTGAACTTATAAACTTTGGGAGCTTGGGCACTGGATATTCACAAATTGAATGCTCAGACACCGGGTGTTCATACACAGGGCGCTGGTACACTGGACACTCAGGCTCTGGGCGTCTGGACACTGGGAGCCCATGCAATGGGCGTTAAGACACTGATTGCCTATATTCTGAAAACACAGACACTGGGTACCCATACACTGAACTTTCATACATTGGGCGATCAAACTCTGGGCGTTTCAACGCTAGGCGTTTAGTAGTAGTGAAGGTGCCTGCGGAGCTTAATTGAGATACTCCAAAAAAGTATATACAGGAAGTGGACTGTGATCTTGCTCCATTGCTCATTTACAGATAGGGGGTGAAACGTCCTCCATAGATGAACCATGCCCTTTCAGTGGTCTTGATACATCAGAAAAGTGGCCCCTGCACCTCTTGACCCCTTGTGAATCTGAGTCACTACATGACAAATTATGAACATCTATGTGGATGCCTTTCCAGTGGCGATCCTCCGAGTCCTGGGACTTCCAACGACAGGCTCAGTTGAGGAAGTGACTACTCGTGGGCAAACCCCACCGATCTTCCTTGGACTGCCAATTAGCTGCCTCCCAGGTGAGCATAGGGACTTTAGCAAGGACCTGGGTCTAGGAGGGCCACTAGGACAAGTAACCACTTCTCTGAACACACTGCAAAAGCCACTGCAATTCCATTGGCACCAACACTATTAAATATGTCCAATATAACTTTAACTGAATCACAAATCACGGAAATGGTATTAACATGGAGATGGAATTTACGATCTACAGTACACGAGCTTCAAACTGGCAATGGCGCTGGGCTCAGAAGAATGGGAACCAGGGATCTGAGTAACTGAAGAGATAGGGGAAAAAGCAGTCAAAGGCATTGAAGGAATATGTAAATCCACAACTACTTTTAGAGACTCACCCTAACTTAAGCTTTAGCTTTGGCCCTAGTAGCTGCCTTTCTCAATTCATCTCGAAGTTTATCCAAATGAGCATTTAATGTTTTCCAAGTCCTCATATCCCTTCTTCACATTCCTCACAATTAATATCTGAAGAATAAACTTGTCCACTACAAGCGCAAATGGATTGTCTGTCATATTTTGCCAATGTAAGGCTTGTCTTGCAGCCTTTACTTAAATATCTAATACTAGGCATATTAGTGTCTGACATAATGAGTCAAAATTCAAAAAGAAAAAGTCCTGAATATAAGCTAAGCTAAATATTAGCATGCTGCCAAAAATCATGGAGTATGTCACAAAACCATCAGGTGAAAAAACAAATCTAACGAGCTGCTCAACCTGTTTAGTCATTGACCAACAGAAACCTTTAGCTGTGTTGTACCTATTCTTCCCGTGTAGTAGGCTGGGCATACCATCCACAATCAAAACAAAAGATTGCTACTGCAATTTCTTAATTTTGAGCTACCACGTAAAGTAGAAACTTATAGCTATGTAATTATTTGCTAAGTTACTTATATAAAAAGTGTTTTCTTGAAAAACGAAAGCTGAGCCAATTTCCTTTCAGACAGTAATGAGTAACTTAATGGGGGAAGTCTTTTATACCCTGCCCTTTCCAACTAAAAAGCCACCAATTTTTAAAAAAAGAAAAAAGGTCAGTAGCTTTTTATTTTCAAAGTTCAGCATTTTTTTTTTTTTTTACATGAAACTTCTTGTTGAGGCAGAAGTGGTTGAATTTTTAAGTAACCATAGGAGACTTCACTAGGCTTGAACAACATTAACACTTTAAGAACATTGTTCACCAGCTTTGCATATAGTTAGGGTGGCCCACTACTTAAAATCTGTATTGATTTCTTAGGAAAGATTTTAAATGTTCTTAATCCTCCTTCCTAAAATCAACTGAAATTGTTTAACAGCAATCCATAAGGCCAACTTACAATTTATTACGCAACATTACCTTTCTAGCTAAATTATTTTGCTTTCAGTATAAGCTATACCAGCTTCCTAATGAGAAGGCATGATTTATTGGTATTACTAGGTTGTCTTTTACCTTTAATTCAGTATCATGATCTTTTTCCTATCTGAAAGATTTATAAACATAATGGCTCCTCATTTATTTGAAACAATTTGAATACTAGTACTAATTAGTAGTATGTATTCTATCATTTTAATGGAAAATAATTTGAACTCCTGATTTTGCTATGGGTAACCCTCTATCACCATTCTCTCAAATTTATATTTGGAGCTTTCTGAAAAAAAAAAATTTCACTGGGACCTCATATTAAACTTTGTTATTTATCCGATAAGTCTAAGTCCAGAAAAATAAAAGTCATATTTTACACTTAAAACACTGCGATTGTGAAATGAATGCTAACAATCCTTGCCTGTCTAACCTTGTTAGGCGCTTCTTTGTTTACCGGGTAACTGATCCAGCATGCCTGCTTTGTACCTTTCACCTACTCAATTGAATATTTAGCATGTTTGCTTTTTAAAAACTTCTTCAATTCTAATCAAATGTGTTCTTTTAAGTCTAGCATAATACGCTGCATACCAACTTGGCTGAGCTAGTCTAGTACAAGTGTGTTTTTGTTGAAGTATTCTTCAGACGTGTTTTCACCGTCATACATTTTCCTTTTCATATGAATGAATGTGTAATCACTATATTACCATGTTATTGTTTACTTATAAATATCATGCATTGCCTAAAGACCTTAAAAAAGGAGTTAATTTTCAGATAAGTCAGGGGGAATTTGTTGATTACATGTCCTAACATACATTTAGTTTTTTTTCCTTATGAATAAATTTTCAATTTATAGAACGGTAGTTTTGTTTAAAAATTAATTACAAGATAGCTGATCCAGAGTACTTTCGTCTCATTTCCACTGAGTGTTTGGTTGAAAATGTAAGTGTCTCTTTTCAAGATTTCATGTGTAATTTTTTACTTGAAACTGACTCTTGAAAAGCATATTACTAATATTGCACCTCCGCTCTCAAAAAGTTTTTTTTCTTTTTCTTTTTTTTTTTTTTTTTTTTGCAAAAATGTGTTTGAATGTTTCAGGATAAAGCTAATATATCTCTAAGTGAAGCTTATATATCTCTAAGTGTTTTAACTTCTTTTTCCTTGTTTAGGGTACTACTGTTCTCCAGTGGGGCATTGGATAGTTATGTCATCAGTCAAGTTTCTTTTTCCAACCTTTTAATGTTGACTTGTGACATTATGTTTGTTCCATAATTTGTACTACAACAACAAACATCCTCTGCACTCTTCTTTACCTGATCTAGCTGATTTTGCTAACACTATGCAGACTGTTGCTGCAAACACTGGCATTTTCTAGTGTTAGGCTTTCGTAATAGTAGTACTCAGCTTACTATGAGTTTTATCTTGGCAACAACTAAAATTTGGAATAGTTTGCCTAGCACAGTAGTATAACATGGTCTCCAAATATTTAAGAGGATAAACTTTGTTCCTGCTTCCCCCTGACATCTGAATTTTGGGTATATTGATTTTATTTTATATGTATTCCCTTTTCATACACCTTTTCATGCAACTTGTTTCTCCCTGCAGATTGTTTTCCCTCTGGAGCCCCTTGAGTCTGTTGACTTTGTCCATTAAAGTTTTCAGCTTTGTGAAGGATGGTAACCCAATGCTTAAGTGCATTACACTGACAATAAATCCGTAAGAAGACAGGAAATATAATTTGTCCTTACACTAAATATGATAATGACTTACTTGCGGCACATGATACAGCTGAACAACGAATAGATGAAACACACAGCGCACTAGTGCTGGCACACGATAAAGGTGGAGAGGATTGGGTGCAGCCTGAACTGCAATTCTCACTTTCCCAGCAGTAGGCGCCTGAGGTGCATGACGGTTGCACACCCTATAACATATATCATAAAAAAATTTAAAATATAAAATAAAATATCCAGTCCAACACTGTTTTGCTAGTAATATACACACCAGTTAATATCAAATTGATTTTATTAAACTAAAATGATGAAAAGTCTATATTGAAACTTCTTCAAATTTTTGTAGTATAGAGCAGGAAACGGACTAGATTAAATTAAGATGTAGATTTAAAAGAGAAGCATGAGGGTAATCTTACCATTAGGCACTTTTCATTAAATGTTAAAGCTCATAAAATACAACTGAAGCTTTTGTCAATTGATAACTCAAATAAGAAACAAAGTCCTGTCTTTTAAAACAATATTCTTTATTTTGGCCTTATTCCTGTCAAGTGCAATCATGTATAACAAGTAAAAATAAGCCAAAGAAAGTTTGATGCAGTATGTTTTCTGTACAATGTATTATGCTGTATGAAACTTTCGGCCGTAGCCAAGTGGTGGTCTGTGTTGTTGGCACCTATAGTGGTGCCAGATGCACAATCATGGTTAATTTTAATCTTGAATAAGCTACGTAACAAGTACAGAGGCTACAGGGTTGCAATTTAGTATGTTTGATGATTGGAGGGTGGATAGTCAACAAACCATTTTGCAGCCCTCTAGCCTCAGTAGTTAATAAGGCCTGAGGGTGGACAGAAAAAGTGTGGATGAACAGATAAATAGCCATCTCAATATTTTACAAAAAACTAACATTTGTCTTGCAGATATCATAACACAGTCCAATTCTTCCTTTATATTTCAGCAATAAAAAGCTGTGTACAATATATAGGTAAAGTCCATGTGCATTCTAGACAAATTTACGATTGCTCTTTATTACCAATGGTTTTATAACTTTCAGTTTTTATATTTGTCAAGTTAGTCAACTTTTAATGCCCATAATTTAAACTATACTTGTGCGTGGTAACTTTAGTCACTATGAGGAATAAATAGATGCCCTGTTGGCCAAAATAAGTGGTAACCAACAATAGCTCATTTTCAAGCAATTGCCTGTATGCAGGAGGGCCAGCTATCTTGCACTTCTTGTACCATGTAATGTGTAACCATTCAGTATTTTAAGAAAGTAAGTACATTACTTGAATCAGTGTAAATGATAAAAGTTCATCCATTATTTTGTGACCTAAAAATCAATTAATTCTGTTAGTAATGCCGGTCTTTTTGTGGTTACATATTGTATTGTATATTTCTTCCTTATTTACTGAACACATTTTTATTGCAGACAGCACCAAGGAGTCTCTGATGAACCTAAGGATTGCTGTTGAAATCCCTAATGCTATAATTTCTGTATCAAGCCTACCTTCCAAAGGTTTTCAAATACATGGTTTATTAGCAGAACTGTTCCTTAGGTTGTTCACATGATTGTAGTTTGTGTTTTCCTTTGCTGTACCTAATTATTTTGATTATGCATGTATGATACCAACTTCACGTTTCTGTAAAGGAAAAGGATATTTGTGTCCTATCTTTAGGGGATGCTCCATGCACACCTGTGCAAATATGAAGGCTTTGGCTTTGCCAGACATCTCATTTTTCTTAAGCAATCTTTGTTGCACATCCATATCCTTGACATACATATTTTGCTTATGTATCTGGTTGTATATAGTCTGATTAAGATTGCTTGACCTTCTCCTCCTTCAAAACATTTAAGTTTTAATACAGCCAAGGATTTTTAAGCCTGGCTGAAAGGGCACCAATTGTGTGACAATTAACTTTATATCCCTACTCACCATATGGTCACAGGCGATTATTTTTTGGGGGAAGGGGGGGAATGCATGGAATTGGGATTCACTAACATCTTCAAAATTGTTACACCTTACATTGCACTCTTTTTGCAGTCAGTCTTTGTTTGATATGGAAACATCCTTTGAATAGATACTCTAGTGACTGGGCGATATATCCTACCTCAAAAACAAAGGTAACTTTTTAGTATTGAATAACAGGGTCAAGTCTGTTTCTCCTAAAAAGAGAACAGAAAATGCAAAACCCATCTACATTTACCAATAAGCAAAGGAGTAGATATTGGAGCAGAGGCAAAATGGGAGGTTGATTCCACCAAGATATCCTGAGCTCCAGATGGAAATTTTTAAAAGTTTGTCAGAGTAGACTCAAAAATACTAACCACTTACAATTCTATAAAATTCCCAATATAGGGGGAGTATAAGCATGAATATCAGGGAAGTAAAAGGAAAAAAATAAATAGTAAAAATGGATTAATTATAACTATAGGTACTTTACTTAATTTTTCAGAACTAACTGGCTTATGAATATACATATCAAAAGATAAAGCATTAGTGGTCAAGCAATGAATGGATGTTTTACTATATCAGGGCACAACCTTAGTCTTACATACTAATCAGTGACACTGACTTTGTACCAACAGCGTTATACATACACTGCACAGTTCAACAATCAACTTGGAGTTAGTGAAAGCTGCTTCTCATTCTATAGAACCTTAACTAGTTTGGGGGAACTTTATAAGAGCTTCACATTCTTAGTTGGAAGTAAAAAAAAGAAAAAAAAGGAATTGCAGTATTCCAATCATATACAGTCACGCTCAAAGTTGCCAAAATGACCAAATATTTGTTTGATACATAATGAGTATCACAAAACAGTACTTTGCTTTGTGTCTGTGATGGTTTGCATGCTTATATACAAGCACAAAATCAACAGTTAAAAACATGTTGGATTTTTACAGATTGGCAGAAACAGTGAATACTGAAATTTCAAACACCAAACAAATTCATTTTAATATTTTGTTACACCTTTGGTATAACTTACTGACTACAAAATAAAGCTGATACAAATACAGTGATCAAAACAAAAAATTTAACTAGTTTTTCAAAATCACCTTCAGTTGTTTAAATCTGAAAAAAACAGGCATTCACACAATACTCATCCTCAGTCTATAATAGCCCTGCAGCATTTGAATGGGAGGCTTATATCCTTTTAAACTTGCATAAATTCAAACATCTATAATTCTATAAATTTAAATATTGAATTTGAAATATACATATGGGAAATTCTTCACTTCTTTAAGAGTAAAAAAAACTATTTATTTTACTCATTTCATGTTTGACCTGTTAACTGTTGTTCTGAAATAATTTCACGTTTTCCAAACCTAAGGAAACTGTTAAGGATAGCTTTAACTCTGCCATTCCCATCCAAAAATAATAAATTCACAAAAGCAGACAAATACTAAATTACCAAAGCTACTGACAAAATCTTGTTGAGCTGCCATCAAAGACTCAGATCTCTTTTTAAAGAAATCAGTACTGTATTCTGCTTGCATAATGTACTTGCTTTTGTGTCTGCATAAATAAGACAAATTTTTTATTAATTCGTAATTTTCATAGCTAACAAACCTGAGGTCTTAACATCAGGATAAATCTTCTGGTGCCAGCTGGAAACTGGTTAAAGCAATAAAAAATTATAAATACAAGGAATCTGTGGCATCGGCCATCCAATACATAGCTGAGGTGGAAGCAAGTCAAGAACCTAGTGACGCATTGCATTAGTCTTTCTTCCAAACCCGGATAAGACATATGAAGGGTGGCTAGAGGTGAACAATCAATGTTAAGACCTCAGGTTTGTTAGCTATGAAAAATACAAATCAATAAAAAAACTTGTCATTAGTTCATATGCAGAACAAACCTTTGGTCTTAATATTAGGATGACTCGCACTTGGAGGGAGGTATGAGAATCCTGAACCAACTGGAGGTTTGGCACACCTGATCATTCTTCTTAGAAATGAGGATTCTACAGAAGAGGACCTAAGCCTTTGCAATGTAGATATGTGAACATCTAACACCCAGTCCGATGGGTTTAAATACTGGAAGTCAAAAAAAATTATATCTGTTCAAGCAATAAACCATATCAGCCACATGAAGGTGGTTTGTCACCACTCTTCACTCCCATTACTAGAAAGAGGAGTGAAGCTGATGAGAACATAAAAAGTGCTATAACAGTATGACTGCAACACTCGCCTGCATCAAGCCAGTTCCAGCATTGGATGTGTCTATTCTTCAAACTGCAAGATATGAACTGTCCCACCAAGGGCACTGGATGAGCTACACTTGTTGATTAGCCACCTTCGGACCCAAGGTAAAAGTGTGCTGGGACCTGTGGGCAATAAACATCGTGTGGAAGAAAGTGAAAGTGGTCTGACGTAGCCAGGAACCAACATTAAAAATTCTATGAACAAACAAGTTCTTCTTAAATGCCAGGGAGGAACTTATTCCTCTGATGTCATGTGCTTCTACATACACAGTATTGGTGCCAGAACTTGATGATGAGGAGTAAGCTTGTCTAATCACCTATCAGAAGATTCCCTATGATGACATACGTTTAGTATGCTACTCAACAAAGAAACATCTTAAGATGATAGGATACCAGCCCCCTTTTCTTGACTTAGGAACCAACATGGCGACATTCCTGAGCAACATAACGCAATGCTAAAGCGGGATCTTAACTCCTGCTGAGACCAGAACAACTAAGATATTGAGCCATAGTACTGGTCTGGTTATACCTGGATATATAAAGGTATGCTAAGTTAGGAACTGTACCCAGCCTAACATAACCCAATCCCAAACTCTTGAAGAATGGGGAAATGGGGAAATCATCCTCCTGCAGAAGTCATGAACCAGAAGAACATTCCCCCAGAATATTGAAGAGCAGGTCTGATATAAAGATAGGTTCGAACTAGCTAGGCTAGGTTAAGAACTCAAACACTCAGGCTAGACCATGAAGGTATAGATAGGTTCGAACTAGCTAGGCTAGGCTTAGAACTCAACCACCAAGGCTAGGTTAAGTTGGTAAAGACAGGTTCAAACTAACAAGGCTAGGCTAAGTATTCAACCATTTAGGCCAGGCTAAGTTGGTACAGATAGGTTCGGACTAGCCATTTGCACTAAGAAAACACCTTATACAATCAGAATTAATTGAATCCTGCTTCGTAAGCATAGAGTAGACTGGTTCTACAGAACTTCACTATAAATGAACCAACCAACTGACTAACTGTAACTACCATGGAGCAGATATAGTCTCAGTTGAAGGTTAATATTCTTGTGGAATCCTAGGTTGGATAAAAATGATGAAACAAGAATTCTTCCTACCTTGAGTAGGGTTAAATCTTCGGGTCAACACAAAGACTATCAAGTCCCACAATGAATGCCTTACAGGTCTGATGGGAATTCATTAACTTCATTGGAAGATCAATCCCATACAAAGATGATATAGAATGTCCATTGGATGTTACCATTGTTTCGTCGCATGTAGATGACATGGAACGTCCACCGGACACTAACATGTAACATGCTTGATAGTAAGTTACCTACGTGACCAAAAAGCATTGTATAGATGTGCTGTATGGCCGTGGGCTAGGTCAACGGTCCATTCCTGGATATAGCATCATGAGACAGCTTCCTCCCTTGAACGACGTCTGTGTCTAGTCACATCCAAGGACGTGCAAACTCAAAGACCATCTCTCCGACTAGACAAGAGGTGCTGAGGAGCAAGGCCTAAGGGCCAACTAGAAGAGTAACTGCACATAACTGACGCACGTACATACATGGACATGAGAGTTGGAACAATGAACAGAAGGCCTTCAAGAACTTCAACAGGGAGGAGTTTTGGAATCACTGTGACTAAGCCATGGCAGTTCGATTGATGAGGAGACAACGGCCTAGGCTGAAAACGTGCCCATGGTCGTGTAGAGACTCTTTCGTCTGTGCCAACAAGACACTTATATAAGATCAACAAGGCGTTCTCAAAGATGGTGACTAAAAAAACAGAAGTTCAAATAATGAGTCAAGAGCAGTCCTAGTGTTGCAGGAAACACGGCCATGGATGTGCAGAATCTCTCCCGTACATCAAATGAAAGCATCATTCCTTGGATGGACGTCCTTGATCGACAACAGTACTAGGGTGAAAACACATCCATGGACGTGCAAAATTGCTCACGTACATAAAAGGAAAGAGCATCATCCCTTGGCTGGACATCCTTGAATCACGGAAAGACGATTGTTGAATCTGGTCATGTCAGTGTAAATCTGGAACTAAGGTGACTAAGTCATGAAAGTGTGAGCATCAAGGCGACAAAACCTATGCTGGAAACATCCCCTAAAAGTCCAGAAATTCTCACATCCAATGAAGGAACTGCATCAACTCTCTGTCTGGAACATTGTAGAATCTCCACAACTACTTACCAAATAATTACACAGCTAACAGTTTCTAGCACTGGCAGCTAAAATTCAGAATTTGTGGTAGCGATTCTTCTTTGTTTTGGTTATAGGTAACTAGTCCCACCCACTTTTAGAGAGAGGAACAACTGAGCCAAGTCATTCAATTTGTTTATGACTAATACGTAATCATCCATGTGCTGGGAGGAGGGTGGGCTCCCATTCTGTAATTTCTTGGTAAGTATATGTCAAATTTTATTTTATTATAAAAATGTCATTTTTACATAAGTAACTAACCAAGTAATTATATAGCTGATTCCACATTGACAAGAGGTGGGATACATGGAATACTCTACCCATAATCATTATGTGATAATTAATTTGTAAATAGCAAAGGGAGTTCACATTTCTGAAATGTTTGTTGCTTCCTTGTCTTGTAAGTGAGCTGCTGCAAGAAAATACTACCTCTGGTTGGTGCCCATCCTATGTTTTAGAGGCTGGGTAGTTTGACCCAGGTCGCCTACGACCTTAGTGGGAGCTTTGAAGTGAAGCCTATGGTCTAATCGCTTGCAAAGATTAAATACATAATGCCCCTGCCCAGAGCACAGTACCAACAAAGACCAGATCAAAAATGTTACCTATACCATAAAACTAAATTCCAACCCTTCACCAAAACAACTGGAGGGTATCCTGGTACAGAGTACCCCAAGATTCCCAAAATCTTTCAACCTTAAATCAAGGTGAAAAGGTAGGAAAGAATGGTTCCTAAGTTCCCTTCCCCAACACCATGCCAGCTACTGATAAGGGGTCTAATGTACTGTTCCTATACACTGTTCCAATCTCTTTCAGATAGTGTGATGCAAACACTGACTCGCATCTCCAGAAAGTTGCTTGAAGGATCTCCATCAGGGAAGGGGTTTTTTAAATGCCAAAAAAGTGGAAATCGCTCTGATTTCATGAACTTTTACCTTGACAATAGGTAAACATTCTTCACCTATTTGATAGTGTCATTCACTAATCACTTCCCTGAAGAAGAATGACAGGGCATTCTTAGAAAGAGGACATAAGGGCTCTTTTACTGATGTCCATAAATTACTGGAAGGGCCTCTAGTCAGCCTGTCCCTGATACCCTGGCACCTTTGATAACACCAGCCCAAAATTCGGTTGACGACCTACAGCACGATGAATATTGGACAGCTGCTTAGTAATACCAGCGTGCCAGGAAGACAAATCATAAGGAGAATTGAAAGAATTTTGTATAAAATCAATTCTGTGAATTCTGACATTATTTTTAATAAATAATAATAATAATAATAATAATAATAATAATAATAATAATAATAATAATAATAATAATAATAATATAACTGTAGTTACAAAATTTATAAGTGATCATATCTTAAAGAAATAAAAATAACCTTTCCATTTCCCTTTTAAGTAAGGAGAATTTCTATGGTAGATGTATATGTTTATTAATATTTAAAATAATAATAATAATAATAATAATAATAATAATAATAATAATAATAATAATAATAATAATAATAATAATAACTGTAATTTCAAATGAAAATTCTTTCCCTCATCTTCTTTCTAACTCCCGAGAAGCTGTCAAATATGTCAATTAATGTGACAGGGGAGGGGAGAGGTGCCAGATACTGGTAAAAGATTTTAATGGTTTTTATGCCATTTTTTTTCTCTCTCTCTTTTAATTAATGAGAAGAGATCATTTTTATGGTACATGTATGTAACATTGTTATTAATATTTTTCAACAATAATAATTTAATATAATAATAAAATAACTATAATTACAAAATTCATACGTATTTTAAAGAAATACATACAATAATCTTTCTATTTCACTTTTAAATACTGTAAGGAAAACTCTCTCTCTCTCGCTCTCTCTCTCTCTCTCTCTCTCTCTCTCTCTCTCTCTCTCTCTCTCTCCCCACAAGATACATGTCACAGTGGTAACTCTCTCTCTCTCTCTCTTGGCTGGAAGTGTTAGAAGGATGTACATATATATATCTTTTAGGGTACTAATGTTTACGGTGGCTTTGAAATTATATAATCTCAAAGATTAATACAGTTATATGATAATCATTTAAGGAGAATTTGATGTATGATGTTACTCAAGGTATACATTTGGTATCTGAACCTTCAAGACAGGCAATAATAAGCGTTTCTGTTACTCTCTCTCTCTCTCCCTGCCAAAGAATTGATAGTTCAACAAATAGATACTGATTCAGCCCTCTCTTTCTCTCTTCTCTGAAAAAGATATACATAATGTATTTAGAGGAGGGGAAGAAGTGTTACCTATAGAAGTTTATTTTAATCTTTTGTGATCATGAGAAGTTATTCTCTCTCTCTCTCTATCTCTCTCTCTCATTACTAATCTCTAAAATAATTCATGAATAATTTCACTTTTGATGATGGTCAAATAATGCTGTCTCTCTCTCTCTCTCTCTCTCTCTCTCTCTCTCTCTCTCTCTCTCTCTCTCTCTCTCTCTCTCTCTCTCTTTGTGTTATTGGCTGTGTATATTTTTCTAATGGTAAAATGTTTAAGATGACTTTGAAATGATATTAATAATATCAATTCAATGGTATATTTGATGTAGGATGATACTTTAAGTAAACCATTTTCTTATCTTTTTATACAGCACATTCTCCAATATTTTTCCACATCTCTCCCCAATATATTTTTATTCCTCTTTACTTTTTAAGCAGCTGGTCATCTCAATTTCCTTTATATATCATCTTAATATTCTATTCACACTTTCCTCGCCCATAGTGTTCCCCCTTATTTGCAGGGGATGCTTACCAGACCACCCCCCTCCCCTTAAATAGTCAAAACCCACGAATAGTTAGAACCACCTCTAAAAACACTTATAATTGCCTATCTTGACAGTTCAGTATCAAATGTATCCTACCTTAAATAACATCCTACTTCAAATATACCCTAAATTACTACCCTTAATCTTTGAGATTATATTATTAATATATCTTAAAGTAATCTTAAACATTTTACCATGAACAATATATATATATGTACAACCAATAACAGAGAGAGAGAGAGAGAGAGAGAGAGAGTTACAAGGATTTGGATGTCTCAAAGACTTGTTAGCCCATCCGAGGAGACATCGTGTGCTCACTTATCTGTAGGAGCAGGTTTTACTGTTCATTCACAGTGTCCTAATGAGTTTGTCAAGCTTTCTTTTAAACTCTTCCACACTGTTGCTGTTTACAACTTCTGCTGGCAGTTTATTCCATGTGTCATCTTGTATGTAAAGAGAGAGAGAGAGAGAGAGAGAGAGAGAGAGAGAGAGAGAGAGAGAGAGAGACTTTATTGTTATTTTTAGTCTCATTAAACTCAATATTATTTGAAAATTAGTACTGTATGTTATTATTTTATCATAAAATGTAGTCGTACCCTTAACGATAAATACATACACTTCTAACACTTCCAGCAAAACAGAGGAGTGAGTTACGCTATGACATACATATCTTGTTGGGCAAAAGAGAGAGAGAGAGAGATATCCTTATTTAAAAGAGTGAAATGGATAGATTATTGTATTTATTTAAAATGCTATCACATATGAATTTTGTAATGACATTTATATTATTAGTAGTATTATGATTATTATTTGAAAACATTAATAAACAGATATGTACATGTACCGTAAATTTCTCTCATCTCAGTAAGAGAGAGAGAGGGGGCGGACAACACAACACACTTCCTCCCCCTCCTCTCCTGTCACATTACTTGATATATCTGAGAGCCGTGGACCCCAGTTTAGTGCCTGGAGTTAAAAAGAAAGATGCAGAAGACTGGGATTTCCTGTAATCTTACATAATTTTTTTAATTTGTAAACTAAAACCTAACTAATTCATTATAGTATTTTCTTTAATGAATTGATATTATCGCTGTTTACATTAATTAATATTTGAAAATCGGTAAATCGTTTATTTACTATACAAAAAAACACATCTCTGCAAGAGAGAGAGAGAGAGAGAGAGAGAGAGAGAGAGAGAGAGAGAGAGAGAGAGAATTATTCTTATTAATTATGTGATATTTAATCTTATTAAACTTACTAATACAGTATTAATCAATATTAATATTTGAAAACTGATAAATCATTTTTGTATCAAAAATGTATTTAGTCATGTAAATAACATCAAATACACTAATTAGTGAATGTTTATCATCAGAAACACCAACGAATAGGCAAATTTCTTGCAAATAATGGGTTAACTGTACATACATATGACAGTCATTTCTTACTATGGCGATTTAACCTGTGCATAGTATAGTACTGAACTACCTATCTGATCCTTATACAGCATTACACACAAATGAACCTCCTAGTCAGTACAGTAAAAAAGAAAATATCCAAATAAACATATGTTGTTCATATACGGAACAAACCTTCGGTCTTAACATTAGGATAAATCTTCTGGTGCCAGCTGGAAACCAGTTAGAAACAATAAAAAAAAAATGTAAATGCAATGAATCTGTGGCATCTGGTATCCGATATGTAGCTGAGGGGGAAGTGAGTCAGAGACCATGTTTGAACCTAGTGACACAGTAGTCTTTCTTCAACCACCTCGGCGAGCGCATGTTCTCTTTGCTCTCCTCCTTCCAAGCAGGTTTTTTTTTTTTTTTACATAAGCCCATGATTTCTTTCTCTGTTGTATCATGGATTCCTCTGTCCAGCCTCAGAAGTCCCGTGAGCATTGACGTATTTGTGCCAACCTTCCATGGTGCCTGTCTTCACACTTCCTGACTTCCTCTAGAACAGATGCAGCTTGCAGTAGATGTGTAATGATATGTAGGTATATCAATTCCATGATAAAAAGAAATGTAATACATTCCTTAGAGTAAAAGCATAACTCTGAATCAGGTCACAGGTCGAGGAGGAAAGAAATGCCCAAAAATGCAAGTCACAGGATACGTGCGAAGGCTAGGTAAGCAAAATGACAAACACATTAATGAAAAACCTCCTCTTGCTCTGGGAACCTACTTTTGCTCCCACGAGAACTATGATGAATAATCTTAACCTAAAAAGAGGTGTTCGTTCGTACACACATATCTTTTGTTAGGTTTGTAACCTATTGCACTGTACATAACTCTGTAAGACTTCACTTCTTCTTCGTCCTCCAACTCTCTTGGAAGTATTCACACTCTCTTCTGAATAGTCTATCTCAAGATGTAATCTACTCATAGAATATATGTATTTTGGCTGACTTCCGTGTTTTCCCGACATCCTTCTATTGTACCAAGATGAAGAAAGAAAATTGAAGAGTATCGCCTTCCTACCTGCAGAGAGAGAGAGAGAGAGAGAGAGAGAGAGAGAGAGAGAGAGAGAGAGAGATTGTCAACATCTCCCGACACACTGCTGTTTGCATTCGCAAACCATTCAAGTACAAACCGTGGACAGTGTACAGACACTTTAACTTATAAGTGAGTCCAGTCCTTTTACAAATGAGCTTCCAGGCCTATCTACTGTTTCGTCATCAGTGGATTTTATGTATGTGCTGCCCTGTCTCGGGGAATGTTGCCCCTTCAGGGAGAGAGGGGCAGCACCATCTTGTTCATTTGTTAGCAGATTTCTAATTTGAAATGTTTTTATATAAGTATCTTACCAAGTAATTACATAGTAAACAGTTTCTAACACCTGCAGCTAAAATGTGGAATTCGCGGTAGCAATTTTTTTGGGAAGAAGATGAACAACTGAGCCAAGTGCTTCAATTTGTTTCAGCTGGTTTACGACAAGGTTGTGGGTCAGCAGCTGGTTCGGAATTTGAATGCTTTTTCAGTAGCCATTTGGCATTTATTCTGATTTGACTTGTAAAGAATTGTGTTTTTATTAGATAATTACCCAGGTAATTTAGATAATTAATCTTAATTACTGAATTTGACTTGACTTGTGACCGACAATGTCCAACACTAGTGTATCAAGCACTCCTTATTGCAGCAAGGGGTGCAGGACGAGATTAACATCACCTAAATATGACACATACAATTTGTGTTAATTGTAGAAGGCAAAACTGTTCAGTGGACAATACTTGCTTAGAGTGTGAAGGATGGGATGCAAAACAGTGGAAGACTTTAGCTTCTTATCTATCTAAATAAGCTAGGGATTCGACAATGAAAGGCTGGTATTAGACAAGACAGACTGACTTATAAGCAAGAGTTAAGACAGATCTATTGATGTTCTGATTGTGTCTGTTCCTGCTGTTTCTCCCATTCTCAGCCCTTCTACTATTCCTCCTTATCCTGGTCCCAACTCCAAGGTTTTTAACCCCAACACCATTGCCGCATTGGAATGTAAATTCGACAGTAAGCTCGAAATATTATTCAATACAGTAACTCAATTATGTCATTCAGTGAAAGCTCTCATGGAGAGCAAAAGTGTTGAAAGTGAAGTGCAAGTGGAGGAGCTGGCTGTCCATCCTAGTGATTCTACTAGGCAAAGGTCCCTGGCATAATCCCCTGCAAAATCACCAGGGAGAAGCCCTACCAGTTGCCTAATGGAGGTCAAAAGGGTCTGCCCATGGGCAGTCAGCCCTCAGTCTCACCTGTTGCCAAATCCCAGGTGAAAACAGCAGACATCCACTGTTAAGGCGTCTTTGCGGAAAATTAGTAAATGATTTATTTAGCATACAAAAAAACACACATCTCTGTATGAGAGAGAGAGAGAGAGAGAGAGAGAGAGAGAGAGAGAGAGAGAGAGAGAGAGAGAGAGAGAGAGAATTATTATTTTATTATATATCATTTAATCTTATTAAACTTACCAATACACTATTAATTAATATTAATATTTGAAAACTATTAAATCATTTTTGTATCAAAAAATGTATTTAGTCATGAAAATAACAACAAAATACACTAATTAGTGAATATTTATTGTCAGAAAACCCCGCGAATAATGGGCAGATGGGGTCCAAAGAAGAATCCATGAATAGGTGAGTCCGCAAATCTCGAGAACGCGAATATAGCGGGTTGACGGTAGTATACCTCTTAATGAAGTCTTGATATTCTTCCGTTCTATTTCTAATTCTGCTATGTCTGTTCTTTATCATACTGCTTTTGGTGTTTTATACCGTTCTCTTGGCTATTTCATTAGCCTTTTCCTCTTTTCATCCAAGGCTTCCAGAACTCATTTTTTCTCAGATACTGTACATGTAATGTGCTACTCACCACAGTTTTTTCTTTAAATTCCCCTAAAAATCATTCCAACTCTTGAATACTAAAATACTACAGTATTTGAAAAGCTCATATTGGGGCTTTATTTCTTTCCATTGATATTTACATGTAGACTAAACTGACAATTCACTGATACAGGATTCTTAGTGAAACTTTTCTTGCATATTTGGAATGCAGACTTTACGAATATTTGAGGTCAATAAATGTTAATGATAGTAACATAAATTACCATAAAATGTGTTTGTCATAACTTTTAGTAGCATGACTTATCCAATTTCACTATAGTAACCAGTATAGAAACTATACGAATTTAGGACTTTAAAGGAATCTTGTCCACTTAATAAAGCCCTTTTTCTTAATATGTTTCCTTCTGTTAACAAACTTTCTGTACCTCACTGATTACAACTAAAGTGATTTTCTAACTTTACCTACACAAAGTAAAATCTTTCCACAAACTTGTATGTACTCCAGCTCAAATACCCCTCTTGGATTAAAAAAAAAAGAAAAAAAAGAAAGAAAAACGGGATAAAATAACAAAGAAAACAAGCGTTCCAAACAACAAAAAACTTACATAAATAGCAACCCAGCCTGTTGTTGCTGCATTCACTTCAATTCTTGCTACTCTGCCTGCTCTGCCTGGAGTTGTTTCCAAAATAATAAGATTGCCACTAGCCACTGTAGTCGGTGTATTAAGAGAGCTAGTCCCTTGAACAGAGCCATAAACTTCTGCCAGTTCTCCTGTAAAATGTGTTGCCATTACTAAAAGAAAGACTAAACGTGTATATGTAAAAGGTTCAAACGTTTAGAGAAAGCTCATCTTCCAGTCCATCAGCCCTAGCATTTCCAACTACATATTCATATTTCTCCTGGTACCCAACAAAAATTAACTACTAAATTTTCAAAACTGGGAAAATAAAAATAATCACTACTGTACAAGAAAGATATCCAAAAATCCAATGGTGTTTGAAATTAAAATCAAAGCTTAAAGTGCACTTAAGGATCACTACACTGTAATGAAAATTTTTTAA
>NC_087200.1:116364769-116410744 GCF_015104395.2 Macrobrachium nipponense | reverse complement strand
TAAATTAGTAAGATAATTACTATCAGTCCATATAACCATGGTTAAGCCTGATAATTTTTCCTACTACTAGTACAACAATATACATGGCATCATGAGACCTAGATCCATGCCTGCTGCAGTTTTAAGTATTAATGAAGCGTTACCCATGTTATAAATGTAGTTTTTAAGGGTTAATGAAGTGTTATACAGTCTCATATAGTATTGGTGGGGGGGAAGGAGTTGGAGTCATAAGGAGTTATTCTCTCTCTTTCTCTCTCTCTTCATTATTATTCTATATGTCTCAGAAATAATTCATAATTTTGCTCTGCAGTCAGTGCTGCTGCCATTTCTGAAAATCATAGCATAACAATGGTGCCTTACATGCACGTGATTGTCACTTGTCCATCTAATCTCTCTATATCTATGGTGCCTAATTCATCCTCGGTGATGTCCTCAAAACCTTCTCGACCAAGCATCCTCACCAATTGGATTGCCTAATCAATGGCCAAATTTTGAATTTCTTCATGAGAGAACCCCTTATAATCATGAACAAACCAGTCACAACTTCTTCCAGCACGCATTAAGGGTCTCCTTTTTCATATCTTTCAACAATTGGTCGATGATGATCTGACATAGCAATTGTGAATTTATGGATCACGCCATGGTCCATAGGCTGAAGGATGAGGTGATATTGGCAGAAAGTAACTCGAGCTTGACTCCCTTGTAATAAAGATGTAGAGGGCAGCCACTAGCATCAGAGGCGTTCCTATAGTATCTGGCACCCTGGGAAGGTTATTCCAGGCTAATATTCCTTTGCACCCCCCTCCCCACACTCGCCCAATAACTTGAGAATTTTGATAAGGAATGAATATATAGCTTTTATTTGGTTGATATCTTGTAATACTTAAACAATAATAGTACACTGACATTTCATTCTTAGCCACTGGTAATACATGCATATTGTAGGCTAGATAAAGCCATAATCATAACTAAAACAAATTTTATTTTGCAACAGAGAAGATATCAATGTAAAAGAAAGCTTTTAATGAAGCTAAATATTCTCCTCCTGATTCACTAAATAAGACAAATTTTACACTCTCATTCTACGTGCCTTAGCAGCACCAAGCTTGTCGATTACATCATCAAAATTAATATCCTTTACATATTCATTTCTATAGAAATTATAGCATGACTGTTCAATCTTGCTTTACTCATTGTTGATCGAAGATAATTCTTCATAAGCTTTAGCTTAGAGAAACCTCTTTCGCATGATGCTACTGATACACAAATTGTTAAAAAGAGGCTCATGCACAGAGAGAAATTTGGCAACGATTCTCCAAAGCCCCATTTGACAGAACTTAGAAACTGGAAGATCGTCCAAGTGTGTGTGCTTCTTCAAATGTGATTTTGGCGGCCTCCAGGTGTCTTCTGAGTCGCTAATTTCCACTTTGACCTCCTCTTCTGGAATTTCATTAAACATCTTAGACATGCCTGTGATACTTTCCTGAAGTTGTTCTTTATTTACAGAGAGCAAGGTGTGTGGCTGAATGGCTGCAAATGTTGACAGCACATTATCCATGGCCTCTGATCGATCATTCAGTTCTTGACTAAACTTATCTAGTATACATTCAAACACTGATCTCCTCATTTCCTCTTGCAATGTCCGTCCACTATCCCTAGCAAGCTCTCTAGGCATTCTTTTCTATATTCTTCCTCGTCTTTCCATGGATATCCCCATTTCTTCACATAGTTGACTTGCATGTACGATTGGTTTCTCTACAATTTCATTGCGCTGACTTCAAAGGAACAATTTCAAACTTTTGATCTTAACACAGCATTTCTCCAAGCTTATTCCGTCTGTTTGCAAATATTTTTGTGTGAGTCAACTTCTTCCAATTTATCAAACCAGAATGAGAGAAATGACAAAAATAAAAAATCACACAGTACTTTTAGTAAACTTTCAGCTGATCCTCTTGTATCTACATTTTCTTTTTGGTCTGTCAATGTATCCAAGGTTGTAATCGGCTTTTCAAATTGTTTCTTGAGTGGCTTTACAGCGACATAATGTACACTCCTGAGGCAGAAATCGCCCGTTTCCTGAGGCAGACTGCCTCAGAAAATCACTGAATGATAATAATAATAATAATAATAATAATAATAATAATAATAATAATAATAATAATAATATATATAATTATTATTATTATTATTATTATTATTATTATTATTATTATTATTATTATTATTATTATTTTTATTATTATTATTATTATTGTTATTATTATTATTATTAGCTGTCACCCGGGGCAGACACCACCCCCCCTCCCGGCCCCCCATTTAGTACACCACTGACCAGCTTGTCCATAATCAACAGAAGATGAAGCTCTGAGTGAACCAGTTATATGTAAGGACTTTGGTGAAACAGGCCTTGGGGTTGTGCATCCAATGCACTGGCAGCAAATACTTGTTCTTATTCTTGAGGACCCTGCAGTTCGCATGCTTGTAAATGAGGCCTGATTTCAGCATGAGGCCAGCAGCCTTGCCACATAATATGAGGGTACATAATCCTATCCTTCTGTGCCTTGAACCTCTAGGGCTCTGGTTTCGTCCTTCATTAGTTATGTCCATGAAGGCATCTTCTCAAGCCAGTCTATTAAACATAGTTGACTCCCCCATATTTGCGTTCTTGAGACTCGTGGAATTCTCTTTGGACCATATCCACCCATTACTTGCGGGAAATTCGCCTATTTGCGATATTCTTTATTGAGAAATATTTACTAATTACTTTGTCCATATCTACCCATTATTTGTGGGAAATTCGACTATTTGCGATATTTTCATCAAGAAATATTTACAAATTACTTTATTTTCATATCATTTTCATTACTAAACGCACTTTTTGTGATTAAACTATTAAAATATTCAGTTATAAGCAATTTTAGAGGGTGTTTATTGTGCTTGAACTATCAAAATAGGCAGTTATAAGCATTTTTAGAGGGGTTCTAAGTATTCATGGATTTTACCTATTCAAGGGGGCAGCTTGGATGCATCCCTCGCGTATTTGTTGTGAATGATAGCCCTTGTCCTTGATGATTTTTTTGAAGATATCAGGATATTTTGCAGTCACTTCCATGTCTTCCGATGCCACTTCCCATGCAGAGGAACACTCTTTAGTTGAAACCACCTCTGACAATGGAACCACCATTTGCTGGCCCAAAAAACTTCAGGAGTTGACAATGGTCTTGATTCTTCCTCTACTTCTTCTTCTTCACACAGTCAGTAACTTCTGGTAGAGTTGTTGTGCCTTCTCACAAATGATGGTGTTGAGGGGGATATTCTTCTCACAGCAATCCGTGATCCAAAGCACCAAGGCCAACTCCATCCGCATGATGCTTTTACCACACACAGTGGAAACCTTGGCACTAGTGTAGTACCAGCTAACACTCACAGCCTTCTTTATCTCTGCCTATTTCATCTTGATGTACTGGATGGTACTCTCATTCACGCCATAAAGTGGGCTAATGCGGCTCTTTGCCAGAAGCCTTAGAAGGAGCAGGGAATTTAGGAGGCAGCTTAAAGCATGATGAACACTGCGAACAAGGATGCGGACAGTACAAAGGTAAACAAGCATAACACCTGATCCCAAATACTAGTTTATGTGTTTTAAAGTGACAGAGATGTAGCTCTGCAGTACTGTGTGTACCTACATCTCCACAAGAGAAAGTCTTGGGGGTACACAGCCAATCAGCACCAAGGGTACAGCCAATGAGCACCTCTGGATTGGCTGCTTTGCAAATGCCAGCGAATAGAATGTCAAGTAGCATTGCACTCTATATCATAAAAAATGTATTTAGTCAAGAAAATACAGTAAAATGAAAATACAGTAGAACGACAGGAGAGGTTTTGCAGATTTAAACAAACCTAGCCTTTCATCCAGAGGTAGTCCCATCATTTCAAAATCATCTTACAACACAGCAAAATATCAATAAAATGTACAGTATGCACTGTACATGATGCACATTATCAATGTCGTGCAAATGACCCAGCATATGTGCCCAGCTTCCCAGTTCTTTGTGTATGCCTCTTCTGTATGCATGTTGTATATCGGTGCTGACTTCACGTATCTTTGAATCATGCCCTATGAGGCCTCCTAAATACTCTGCTTCTTCTAAGGCTTCTGGCAAAGAGCCTAAGCAAATTTCTTATTGGGGTCCCCTGGGTTACAGCATAGTGTTAAGTGTCGGCTAGGGATATAAGGCATGCTCATAGTCAAAGAGTCTTGATGGATATATTTTGTCAAGATAAATCTTAGGAACTGTATGTCCCACAAATGTAAAAGCTGAAGTTTTAAGCTTGTATATAATGTTTCATTCCTTCTTCTAATTTAGATGATGAGTGAATTCATTGGGACCACCAGTTCTTGGACACAGATGGTTTCAATGCGTTGTCAAGAGGATGTGATAGCGCCAACTTTACAAAACGAGATTTGGATACCATTAAAAATACAAACTCCATTCCCTATCACATTTTCAAAGGTGAGTATCATCTTTGTATATCATATTCATATTTTTGTTCGTTCAGTAGTAATGCTTTTTTGTGTTGAACGGTTGATGTAATTTATGATACTGGCCAGATATTCTCTGATGGTGAGTCACAAATTATTGTGATTTTTGTCTTAATTTATAGCCAGACTTTTAGTTTTATATTCTTAAAAATACTTTAATCATAATGATAATTGTGGCAAGTACTCAACAAGTTTCTTAAAAATACTTTAATCATAATGATAATTGTGGCAAGTACTCAACAAGTTTCAAAGGGAGTATAATGTTAAGGCTATTTTGTCAGATAAATTACCATACAAGTCATTCCATGCAATAACTAGCAATCATGTAACTTTCAGATTGTTATACTGTCTGCCTGTTTTAGTATAGCAAATTGATAAAATATTCTATCCAAACAAGTAACTTTTGCACTGATCAGCCCAAATATCAAAGAAATCCCACCTTTTTTCCTGAATGTTGCCATATGTAAACATAAGTGTGGTAATAATTGTATTAAATTGGTGACTATCACTTCTATAAGGATTGGGGTATGTGACTCCTATTCTGTTTTGGTTGCAGTAGTGTAATTATAGGACCTTTTGGGTAGTGCGTAGGATGGTTGACATCAGTACAAACACTCACTGTTAGAAATAAATTTATTATTGTTTAAATGATATTATGATAGAACAAATTTCTGGGTGAGGATCAACCAAAGCATACTACTTTTAATTTTTTATGTTGACATTTCTGCACTACTCGGTTGCCACTTGAACAAAAGCAAAAATGAGCATAAAGATGTGCATAATACTATAAAAAACATCTCAAGAAAAATACAGGACAGTTTTTAAAATCTAAGAGGAAAAAAATTCAGGACTGGTAAGAAAAACATGTATGGGGGAATAGCTGCTGTCATGGTTGAAGGCTGACTTATTTAATCTAATCAGTATAGATTCGTAAATTGTAAGTTTGTTTATTTCTGGATGTTTTTTGGTCTGTGCTGTGTTTTAAAATTTTTATATATACAGTCATATTACAGAAAATTCATAGTAGTCCGTTGTTGACTGTTCTTAGATTTTTTTTGCAACATGGATAGTTTATGTATTGGCACATCTAAAATTCATTGTATATAAAGTCCTGAAAAGTTGTAAAAAGATAAAGGTTGAAAAAGCCTGCTTTCAGGAAATTATTAGGAAGTTCTTAAAATACTTAATGCCGAGGAGTATTAATACTAAGTAAGTCTGACCATGATCATTCCTTTCATTCAGTTGGCATAGCTGTAGGGAGCATTTCCCAGAGTCTCTGTGTATCAGAAACCCTCCCACATGCATGGGAAATCTTTGTGATCTTTATTTACAGCAAACTAATAGTAGTAGTTGCCGAATAAGTTTATTTGATTCTGACTGCCTCCATATTTTGATGTTTGTGGCACTTTAACCAGTCTGTTGGAGTGTTGGATAGAGGTCATGGTGTCCAGGAAAAAGTTACTGGGATGTTGATTTTATGTTTGGGAATGCCCTTATCCCTTCTGGGCATTTTAGTGGGCTCCTTACCATTTTGACAGCCTCCTATTCTAACAATTAGTATTTGTAGGAGATATACTTTTGTCCCAGAGTTTGTGGCTGATGCTCTTCCAGATAACTATTCATTCATGGACTCCCGTACCTTTAATAGGCTACAAAGTTGTGCCAACTCTTTGAGTTGTTAGGTTCTGCTTGTTGTAAGACCTCATATTTCATATTGGTTTCAGCAAGTTCTAGGTAAGGCATGGTTAAATGTTTCACAATAGGCCCTTGAGCACTTCTAAGTCAGTATCCTTTAAGAGTCAAATGCTCTTCACTTATCCGCTGATAGGTACAACCAGGAGCTCTCTGTTATACTTTGACCATGTTAGGTTTTTTTTTCTTGATTTTATCTATGCTTGTGGTGCAGAATCTTTGAATGTGTTTTGTCTTATCAAGTTGTCATAGCAGCTCTACTTTTGGGATCACGGTATCCTGGTCATTCTTCCTCGCTTGGAGAGTAAGACGCTATCACTTTGCTTTCCTTCCAAGCCAGTTGATTTGTGCTTGTGTTTCTTTTTTCAGTGTGTTGGTGTGTGTGTTTCTGCATCTTGGATTTTACCAAGTTTCCACAGCCTTGTCCACGCATGTGCCTGGGCATTCAGAGTTTTTCTTGCTGAAGATTTTTAGCTGCTGTTGTCACAGACCCACATACAATGTGCAGTAGGTGCCATGCTAATTATTGTACAAGTACTAATCTTTGTCCGGAATGTCGTTCCTGGCCTAAGTCTCAGTAGAAAGTGTTTTATTGGAAGAGGGAACATTGTGGAGTTTCAACTCTTCCTTCCTGGGAAGGTTTTTTTTCTCCTCGGATGGATGATTCGGCATCTCCCTTTCCCATGATCGCTCCCCCTGTAGCTAGTGTGAGTGTGCCTCTGTCGCCTTCCTTTTCTTCCACTGATTCGTCGAGAGGGAGGAGGCTACGCCATCTAAAGCCCTGATTCGGAGTCATCCAAGATGGTGGCTGTTTGGGCGTCGCTGGGGCTATGGGGTTCACCTTCTTTGGATGGACTCCTGTCGCATTTCTTGGAGGCTTATACCCCTCCCCCTGCCCCTATAGCAGTTCTGCTTCCCCCTGGACTCCTTTCCATTGAATCTCGAGTACTGCCACCTTGTGGAGCCCCATCATCATCATCAGTGTTCCCTGGGTTGCATCTTATCGCTCCCCCAGTGAGGCCATCAACCAGCTCCGGTCTTAGAGATGTCATGATGTTACTCACAGAGTCCGCTCAGCCTATGATGTCAGATGCGGTGGCCACTCATCCTCCCGCAGTGACGTCACCCCTTCCCAATATGACGTCATCGTCTTCTCTTGCTGAGCCATCCGAGGCTTTAGGTCAAGCAGTCTACAAGAGACTGGAATTTTGCAAGAGAGGATTTCTGCTGTGTCTACAAAGAAGAATGGTAAACAGAGGGTCTCTTCTGCTAGTAAGAGACTGTGTAGAGAGAGGAGTTTCTTTCCTTCTCCTGTTCCAACACCATCCCCCCCTCACCTTCATGTCAAGATGGAAGATTGAGGACTTTGTGGTTTTGTCGTCTAGTGAAAGAAGTGTATTGCCTTCTTCCCTTCATGGCCGTGTCTACGGCTGTGTCTTTCCCATGCACGTTCATGTTCATGCAAGTGAGAGAAGTGTTTCTCCTCATGCCCCACAAGGTCATGTTTCTTCCTCTCACATTCGCGTTTGTGAGGTTGGCTGTTGGGATAGTGGAAAGAAGGCATACCCCTTCTTTCATGAGAGTAATGCATCTTTGTCTTCCCTTCACGGCCGTGTCTCTCCCTCTCATGTATGTGTTCGTGACAGTGTGAGTGTTAGAGCTTTAAGAGTGTTACAACATCTTCCGTTCATGAACACGAATCATTCTTGCAAGTATGTGGTGACGAAGTCGGGGGTAACTCCTCTTCGTCTATTCCTGAACCAGTTTGTCGGCACAAGGATGATAAAATGCAGATTAAAAGATCAAAGGATGCAGATGTGAAGGTCGCTTAAGCTTTATCTAAGGATTCTTTGCTTGGCAAGACTGAAGCTGAGGGTTGAAGACATGAGGCTTCATTGGCCCATGGACATGCTTCTCGTTTTCCTGGAAGAGACCTTAGCCTTAGGAATCCATCTCCTTCAGGTAACTCTCTTCAGCAACACTCCTTGTCTTGGGATCATGCTCGGTTGGCGTCTCAAGGTCATGTACTTGAATCGTCTCACATTCATGTATGTGCTTCCTCGCGTGAGCATGTACGTCCCTCACCTGACATACATGTATGTGATCCTTTATGTGATCATGTACGGGGTGCTTCTCATGTGCCAGCACGCTGTTTGAGTTGGGATCGTGTACAAGTATCACTGTGAGATGAGTTTTGAGAACCTTCAGTCTGTGTGTCTTCCACACAGTTTTAGACCTTACATGCCAACCAATATTATCCAGAATGTTGGGCTTCCTGGGGAAGCTTCATCAGCAGTTTTACAGGAGGAGGTTACTGCCAAACCATCTTCTTCATATCATTGGTCATCTGTGCTCAAGCAGAAGGAGGGAGATAACCAAGAGTTTATGTCCTCATTCGCAGAGTTTCGTGAACTCAACAATCTTGAGGGTAGGATGCAAGCTCAATGTTCTATCACCCCAACAGGTATAGAGGCCTTGCTAAGTGCTAAACAGGACACTAGAACTTCTTTTGAGCTCCCTTTGTTGGGTCACACTCAATCCATCCTACAATGTGAGAACGCTTTGTTGTTGGAATGAGATGGCTCTCTGCGTTCTAGCAGGTCATCTAAGCTTCTTCTCCCTCTTCTGGTGCAACTTAGGAAGTACTATTCCACTAGTACAGTTCAATTGATGCCCCGTCACCTTAACCTGGGTGTGATCCGTCTTAAAGCTGGTCTAACTCTGGAACAGGTTAGGGCTGAAGGCCCTAACTTTTCATCACAAGAGTTTTTAGCTATGGAGACTACTGCGGCTTCCATCTTCCAGACAGTCTCCTGGACTTGTGGTCCACTGCGATAGCCAAGATTGTTTCGAATAGGACTGAGGGGGGTTTAGTGAGTTCCTCTCTCAATAGACTTACAGTCCGGAGCTAAGGTGATTTCTAACCTGATACACACAGCTCCAACCTGTGGGCCAATCACCTCCTGGCCAGGAGAGATGCAGCACTGTCCAATGGGGCAAATTCAGTGGACTTTGAGTCTTTGTTGTCTCTCAGAAATGGGGATCTGCTTGAGTCGCAGTTTCTGTTTCCGAGGACTGAATTGGAAGATGCTATCGACTGGTGACAAGCAGACACGAAAGATAGGTTGGTACATCAGGCTGTATCAGAGTTAGAGGTGTGTTCAAGACGCCCTCCTCCTCCTCCTCCTCAGCAACAGGTCAGAAGATCTTTACCTGTTAAATCTCAGAAGAGTTCTGCTTCTGTGAGGATCTCCCAATCTCCCTCACTGGCCAAGGCAAAGAAACAACAATGCTCCTTTCAATCACGCTCCTAAAAGCTTGGTAGGGGCTCTAGGGGAAGGGGCAGAGGGGGTCGTCGATAGAGTGGGCACCTCTCCCTCTCCGTTGCCACGGGTAGGGGGATGCCTGGCGGGCCAGTGGGCCAAGTGGCAAGGGTTTGGAGCGGAGAAATGGGTGGTAAACGTTCTGCAGGTGGGATATCTACTACCTTCAACTTCTCTCTCTCTCTCCCCCCCCCCCCCTCTCTCCTACAGACCCCTTCTGAGTCGGACTTAAGCCCACGACTCTTAGAAGTTCATGACTTCGGGAGGAAGTGTTGAAAATCCTGAACAAGGGTGCAATAGAAGTAAAGCACCCTTCTTCTGGGTTTTACAGTTGGATTTTCCTGGTACCCAAAGCAACAGGCAAGTGGGGACCAGTGATTGATCTTTCCACCTTGAATCATTTTGTCAGAAAGACAAGGTTCAATATGGAGACGTCCCAAACATTGTTGGCAGGGATAAGGTACAACGACTTCTTGCTAAGGATGCTTACTTCTAGATCCGTGTTCACCCTTCGTCCAGAAAGTTTCTTCACTTCACCCTTAGAGAACAGATCTTTCAGTTCAAGGTCCTGTGCTTCAGGTTGACCACGTCCCCTCAGGTGTTCACTAGGGTCTTTGCTTGCCCTAGTATCGAAATGGGTTCATGCTCAAGGGTTTCACCTCCTAAGGTATCTTGACGACTGGCTGTTATTAGCAAGCTCCAGGCAGAAACTGCTTCAGGACAGAGATTGTCTTCTTCAGTTTTGTCAGGAGCTAGGCATAATGATCATCCTAGAGAAATCGAACCTGGTTCCCAACCAGAAAGATCTTTACCCAGAATAATAAAAAGATAAGAATAAAAATATTAAACATTAGAATAAAAATAATGATAATAGAAATGAAAATTCTCTCTCTCTCTCTCTCTCTCTCTCTCTCTCTCTCTCTCTCTCTCTCTCTCCACAAAGCAGCTGTAGTGCGTTCAGTTCACAAACTGAACGATTCAAAACTTTGCTTCGAGTCAAGAAAGTACAAACTATCGTTGAATTCTTCACAGCAGCATATTAGTCATTGCCATCATGTCGAAAAGAAGAATCATCAAGTGTACGGTTATAGATACAGCAGCGTCGAGGGTTTTTCCATCTGTCCAGAGGCTGGACAAGTTGCGGTTAGTAGCACAGAAGTACTTGTCACAACCCGAACAGACAGCACACCAGTGGCAGGTTCTCCTGAGGGATTTTGTATTTGCTGGAGAAGCTGGTCCCTCATGGGCATCTTCATCTTCAGTCTCTGCAATGGAGACTGAAAGACTTCTGGACCCGGTGGGAGATTCTCTCCTATGGAGACTTCCTCTGTCTGAGGAAGTGAGGCAAGACCTTTATTGGTGTTTGGGCAGCCAGAATATCTCTGTGGGAATCCCTCTACGTTCTCCCCCTCCAGACTTCCTTCTGTTTTCAGATGCCTCCATCTTGGGATGGGGAGCTCATCTGGGAGACCTCCTTACGTCAGGTGTTGTCTTGCTTGCTCCTGAATTCACATTTGCCAGTTTTTGCTGAAGTCGGTGAAGTACCCTCTTTGGTTTTCTTTTATTACTGATGTCTTTGGCTTGGTTTGATTTGCCTCTTTAGCATCTTTCAAAACTAGTTTTTGTTATTTAGCATGTCGGATTCTAGTGCTTCAAGACGTGGTTAACCAAGCTTTGTTATGATGCACACACTATGTACAACAAGTGTACAGGGCAGGTGTGTGCGACCCCCTCAACTTGGAACCACCTTGACGTGGGGGGGAGCCGCTCTCGAACCTCTCACATTTTCCTTTTTTTCACCTTGGTGTGAACCCAAGAGTACCATATACTACATGTAACATTGTATATTTTGGGATTATTTGTGGATTTTTCTACTTTTGTCTAAATTTTTCCAGATCTTATAAATAAGAAAACTTATTGTTTGACTTGAATTTAGAAGCTAAATAGTGAGAACTGTGGTAGATCCATCCTGACAATGTTCATACATGTTTTTTCAGGCGGAACTATTCTGTGGAGCTGGACCACGGATTCCAGGGGGTCCTGGTTTTAGGAATAGAACTCTCAGCATTCTGTCCAATTTGCCCATAATGTGATTAGGATGGAGATAATTGTATTATCTTGATACTCTTAGTCCTAGCAAGCAGGTTTTCCTTACACTTGAGCCATACTAATCATGTTATGTTATGCCATCCACCTCTTGGGGTAGGGTAGGGATGCGGACATTCGGGAGTCATTTCTGACTTGTGCCATTTGGAAAGATTTAGCTTTCAAGATATAGATTTTTCTTTTTTCTTCAATATTTTTATGATTAATGAGCTTGAAAATCTGAGTACCCCTGGACCTCATGATGGAAAAATTATGGCACGGTTGATGACTATTGGCACGTTACTCCTGAATCTCCTTGATACAGCTTCAAGCAACGAAAATTATACAAGGGAACATCCTGTCCTAGGTAAAATATCAAATCCAGAACACCCATTAGGGTGCACAGAAATTGAAAAAGAAATAAACAAAAACCATTTGGTAAACCCCAACAGCATAACTATGGAACCATATACGTATTATAAACGATAATTCTGAATCAGAGACAAGTAATCCTCCCACCAATACAGAAAAATATAACAATTTTAATAGACATACATAAAACAAGGACCAAAAAGAAAAAAAATTACGGACTGAATCCCACATTGGTACATTTTGATGACCTCTTTGGACCAGATAACTAGTCAAAATTTCGTCCCCAAAACTGAAAACAAAATTCCAACAGCTGTACGAGAAAACAAATGACTCAACATATATCCAATGCAGGACATAGAATGTAGAGACATCAAAGATAATGAATGGTTAATCTAAGTAACCAACAAAAGTAGTCCACTGCCTTTTAAAATATAACGGAAATAAATAATATAAAAATAACAATTACATGCCACGAAACACAGAATTATGGACAAGGTACAGTCATCCTACCCAACTACAAACAAGAACTTCTTCCAAAACAACTACTACCAGACTCCTAGAAATATACTCAATTCAAGTGGGAAAGAGAAGAATAAAGATATTAACATCGACAAAATAAAGCTTACAGGCGAAGACCTCCCATTTAAAATCGAAATTCTTCGCAAAATGTAACTTAGAATAAAAATATCAACCAGTTTAATAATAATCAAGATAATACCATAAACATACAAACTAATTCTCATGCCAATAATACTAAAACCCAAAATAAGTCTTATCCACCAATATCACTACTACTAATATTGAAGATTCAGATATCCATGAAAAAGAATTTCTAATAGAATAGGAATCAATTATAACAGTAATAATCGAACTGACAAGAAAAGAATACTGGAACAAATCCTACCTAAGGGTAAAAATTGAATATTGAATATTACAATCAATTCAAACAGACTCCAACAACACCAGGAGAACATTCTAAAAAAAACATTTATTAACCTCATCACAAGTGGAAATACACACTTACCCTCAACCCCAATTATACAACCAACATTTGGACAGTAAAACGAGTCAATTAATCGCTCTTTTCAATTCCCAATGGACAATACTAATGATAGCATTCCCTTATATAATACTAATGAAAATCATACCATTAAACCAAACCAAAATACAGCTATCCCACCCCAACCATCCACAAGACCCAAATATTCCACTAATAACAATAAACCAAATAACCTCTCAAACCAACATTCCTTATCACTACAGACAAGGACCAATGAATTACAAAATCAGAAATTTCTTAAGGTAAAAGATCAAATGCTTCGATCAAAGGAACTGAACCTATAACCAACAACACCAAACATACTTCATCTTGTGGTTGTAATGAGTGCTTCACAGGTACTTATAACCAGTTACCCACCAAGACAAAGGACACAATACAAAATTGAGAGTAAAATCAACAAGCAATTTTCAAAATTTAACACCAATTCCTCCCAATAATGAAATATAAAATTATTCTATGGAAAATAAATGGCCTCTTAACCACACTATGCTGGGTGAATTACAAAGAATCCTAGGAGACCACAGCCTAATATGTAATTGCCTGTAACACATAGGATCTAACCCCACAAACATTTGACATTACTAAATTGGTTGTTATTCACCAACTGATGGTGGAAAACTTGGCACAGCAATATATGTTCATAATAGTGTGAGGACTGGACTGAGACAAGGAATGACTCTTACTAACTTTATTGATCAGAAACGGATACATATAAGGAATGTGTGTGGATGGAAACGTAGTGAGCGCACATAGAAAAGGGAATGGTAATAATTATTGGATGATTGGTCATTGGTATCTTGCTGGAGGGTGAAGGAGTCTGCGGATCCTTGATGCCATCTGTCGGGGGACGTCCTCTGGCTCTTCGTCTTCTGACAAGTTGGACAGCAGGTTGCCTCCCCTGGTTGGAGACCGGGGGGGTTCGACTGCTGTCCATGGGTGGCCTTAGTGACGTCTGGGTGCGCTGGAGGATTCCGGCGGTGTTTCGTTCTGAGGAGGGATTCTGCGAGGTTCCTCTGTGGTGTCGTCTTTGTCAGGAATGAAGGCGGGCTTCAGCCGCTCTATTGAGACCCAGTCCTCGCTGCCATTGATCACAATGAGGAACACTTTCTCCGATTGGAGGATAACTCGATATGGTCCTCGGTAGGGTCTTGTTAAGGGCAGGTGGGTGGCGTTGTTCCTAATGAAGACATGTCCGCTGGAATCCAGGGCTTTTGGCCAGAACTGCTTCCTTCTGTCGGAGAAGGTCTTGGGGCAGGGAATGAATTTCTGGGCAACCTTCTCCGGCGGTAAAGGGTCGCTGTTGGCTCTTGGGTCGGTGTGAAGGCCGACGAGGACCCCTGATTGTTGTGCCTTCTAATCGAGGCCTGTGCAGTGTGCCATCAGGAAGGCCTTGAGGGAGTAGTGGGTACTTTCCACCATTCTGTTTGCTGCAGCATTGTAGGTTGGTGTGGTGCTTCGTCCCCATCAGTCGTGCCAGGGTGGTCCAGAGTTCCGAAGTGAAGGCGGTTCCCTGTCTGGCACTCTGAAATGGCTGATCCAGCTGGAGAGGAGGGCTTCAGCACAGGCATCTGCAGTGGCTTCCGACATTGGGGTGGCTTCTGGCCACCTGGTGGACTGGTCAGTCACCCTCAGGAGGTATCTGGCACCGTCAGATGGGGGAAGAGTGCCAACGACATCCACATGTATGTGCCTCAATCTCCACCTGGGTTGAGGAAAGGTGCTTACTCCTGATTCGGTGTGCCTTCATGTCTTGCTGCTCTGACACACGATGCAGTTTTTGGCCCATTCCTGGGATTCCCTTTTGATGCCTTGCCACATGAACTTCTCTGTCAGGAGTCTGGTTGCTGTGCGGGCCGACGGATGCGAGGGGCAATGTATTAAGTCCAATACCAGCTTCTGCTGGGAAGCTGGGATCAAGGGGCGTGGGCGGCTGGTGCTGGTGTTGCAGAGGAGCGTTGTCTTGGAAGGACCAAAGGGATGTCTTCCCACTGGAGGGCGGTGATGGTGGTGCGGAAAGCTAGCATTTCAGAGTTTTAGGCTTGCTCTAGTGCTAGGTCCTCGTAGTCCACGCCGAGGTGCAAGGAGTATATTTCAGTTCTCGAGAGGGCATCGACCACAGGGTTCCTCCCGCCGGGGACGTACTCAATGGACCATCCGAACTTGGAGATGGCCGCGAGGTGTTGTTGCTGTCTTGCAGACCAAGCATCTCCAACCTTGACGAAGGCGTGGACCAGCGACTGATGGTCCGTCCTTATGGTGAACTGGATGTCTTCCAGCAAGGAGGTCACGGTTGAAGGTACTATAGCGAGTCTCAGCTGGTTTCAGCTTCCTGTTGAAGAAGGCCAGCGGTTTAAGGACCCGGTTGATCAGCTGTTCCAGGACGGCTCCGCATGCGATGTTGCTTGCATCAGTCGAGAGAGTTGGGCACGTCGGGATCCTGGTGGGCCTAGGTTGTAGTTCTGCTGAGGGACGCCTTGGTGAGATTGAAGACGCGTTGCTGGGCCCCCTTCCATACCAGCTTCTTTAGGTTTCCCTTCAGGACCTTGGTCAAAGGGTACATGGTGCAGGCAATGTCTGGGATGAACCTCCTGTAGTAGTTCACCATTCCGATGAACTCCTGTAGGGCCTTGACCGTCCTACTAAATAGACTCTGGACGACAGGATTTGCCCCAACCTTTGGAGATTGTGCGGCTGATGCTTCATAGATTTATTCATAAATTCAAGGAACAACCTTTTCCTCTCTTGCTCCCCAGCCCTGGATCCTCTGACGTGGGTGATGGATGCCCTACTGATAGACTTGTTGGGCCTGGACCTCTGCACCTTCCCTCCCTTCAGCTTAGTCAGGGAAGTTTTGAACAAGTTCACATCTCACAGCAATGTGTCAATGACTCACGTAGCTCCATTCTGGACCATGAAGGAATGGTTCCCAGACCTTCTAATTCTTATGGTAGACTTCCCGCGACTGCTTCCCCAAAGACTGTGCTTATTCATACAACCAGATTTCAGATCAGATGCCACCAAGGTTTGTCTGCGCTCACTCTGACAGGCTGCTGACTGTCAGAAAACTTGTCAGAGCAAAGGGATTTTCAAGAGCAGTTGCAGAGGCTATTGCAAAATGCAGACACCAGTCTACTTGCAACGTCTTGCCAGTCGAAGTGAGTATCTTCCATAGATGGTGCGTCAGACATCACATTTCGTCTTCTGAGGCATCTGTAGCCTAGATTGCAGATTTTCTCTTCTAGTTAGGGCTTATAAGAAACTTAATTTTCCACGATTAAAGGTTACCAGGCCATGCTTTCCTCTGTTTTTAAGCATTGCAATCTGGATCTTTAAAATAATTAAGTTCTTCATGACCTGAAGTCTTTTGATACATCCAAGCAGAAGTTGACAGTGGTTTCTTGGAACTTGGATGTAGTTTGGATGTAGTCCTTAAGTGGCTTGTGGGCCCTCCCTTCCAGCCCCTCAAGTCCACTTCATTCAGGAACCTTTTGCGTAAAATGCTATTCCTAGTAGCCTTGGCCATGGCTAAACGTGTGAACGAGTTACATGTTATAGACAGAAGAGTCAGATTCTCCTATGGTGATGCGAACTGCTCTTTCACCTTAGGCTTCCTAGCCAAGAATGAGGATCCTAGTAAACCATGGCCTTGCTCTTTTCATATAAAGAACTGAATGGATATCCTTGGCCCGGACAAGGAAGAAAGAGTCCTTTGCTCAGTCAGAGCATTGAGGTGCTACCTGGATAGAACAGAGAAGATCAGGGGACCTTTGAGCAAGCTCTGGTGTTCTGTCAGGAATCCCTCTTGTCTTCTTTACAAGAATGCCCTGTCACTCTTCATTAAAGACCTGATATCCAAAGCTCATTCCCATATACAGGAGAACTCTTCCCCATTGCTTAAAGTGATAGCTCATGAGGTCAGAGTGATTGACACCTCTCCTTCAAGCGTAAGTTGTCACTCTCTGCGATCCTTCGATCAGCTTATTGGAGGTGTAAGTCTCTCTTTGCATCACGTTACTTGAAAGAAATAGAAACATTATTTTAAAATGCAGTACCCTTGGTCGCTTGGCGGTGGCTGGCATGGTTTTGGGTGATGAAGCATAGGAGAGACACAATCTCTCCTCTATCTCTTCTCCTTGTGAGTTAGGTTATCAAGTTTTGGGGAGCTTAAGGGGTACTTGGTACCTTGAGGACCCACCACTTCGTTAATAGGTTAGTAGTTTTATTTTATCATTTGTTGGATGGTGACAGGGAGATCTCTGGTCCTGTTGTTTTGGTACTGCGCCCAGAGCAAGGGCATATGTCCTTTGTATTACATCTTGTCAATGGTCGGGCAGCTCCCCGTTGCAAGACTTCCACTGATGTAGAGGCGACTCCCTCCCCACCAGAGGCAGCATCTCCCGCTGTAGCTCTCTTATCAGATAAACAGCAACAGACACTTAGTTAGTGTTGACCATTTATCTAGTTCAGAAATAACACTTCTTAGTGCATTTAATAAGTCTAGTCCATTCATCCCACCCCCATTGCAATGTGGGATTCAGCTAAGTATGTAATTACTTGGTAAGTTACTTATATAAAAATGATACTTTTGTAATAAAATTAAGTTTTACAAATAATATACCAAGTAATTACTTAATCAGAGCCCGCCTGCCTCCCCTCTGTTTTTCAATGACTTTGCGGCAATAAATAAGAATGACGCCGTTCCCTTTGGTCACTCACTAGCTCCCCGTTGCAGTGGGCGGGGCCTGTCATTCCTGCATTGCAACAGTCACTTGTTTGCAAATTTTTGAATTAAGATGCTGTGTAAGTATAATCGTTAGCTAAGTAATTACTTGGTAAATATTTATAAAACCTCATTTTATTTTATCTTTTTTATTTTATTTATTTTTTTAGCTGAGAGGAGTTTTACAGCTTGGCCTCTGATTTTACTGGTTATCTTGAAAGAAATTAGGTCAGCTTTGAATGTAAAGACAATTGTCCTCTCTTAAAATCACAATTACAGGCTGTTGCGTTGTGTGCATTGTTTCTCTAAAAAGTATGTAGTTTTTTTTTGTCCTTGGAGAGATTCATAGAAGGCTTGCTTCTTGTTTCGTATACTGATTACCATATCAAGAAAAATCTCCTGAACTCGGATATCACAATAGAAGAGATTGGGAGAGAGCAGCCTGTTGAAGAAGTAGCAGATATGGAGGAAGCAGGACCAGTGGGAAGTCAGAATAGTATTATGGAAAAAGGGCCTAGGTATAGATAAAGACTGTCCAGAAAGGAATTCAGGCTGGTATTGCTCGAGATAGAAGGGAGGGGTGAGAGAATTTCTCGTTTAACCCTGTAAAAGGAAACCCAGCTAAAAATGTGTATGATTATGATGCAGACAACATTTTTGAGCTGCCAAAACAAATAAACAATGACTTATAGCTGCCATAACTTATTTTATTGTGTTTGAATTAGGTATTCAAATTCAAAAGCTTTATTTCGGACATAAAAGGCCATAGACAAACTCATAAATATACACACATATAAGCATATATAAAAGTCTCCAAACTCTAAGAGGATAAAATTTAAAATAAGTATGAGAAATGATTATGAAAGAGAGGTGAAAAATTATGATATGAATGAGATGCGGTTAATGAAACTAAATGATTCTTCCTACTGAAAGGGCATATACATATGTAGCATATCAGAACAAAACAAAGAAATACTACATTCTTGCATAAGGAGAACACCAAATGCACTAAGCATAAGTGAGGCTTTTCCAGTGTTTGAAAATAATTGAATTATGCAAGTAAACTGGGTGGGCAACCCTCTTCATAATACAGTTTTCAGAATTCTTCAGTCTTTGCAAATAGCATGGTATGGTTTTGCGTCTCAGTTCTTGAAAAGATGGCTGACCAAAAGCCACAAAAAGAGCGGATGCGCTTCTTGCATGCCTCCGAATGCCTTGCAAGAGTCTTCGTAGGCTATCGTTGTAACATATTCTCAGCTTATTCATAGATCGTTGTTTCGCTCTGACAACCAAAGACATGCCATAAAAACTTGTACAAAAACTTTGAAAAAGCATTTTCTTGACATCATCGCTACATTTAAAAAAGTTCCTTAAAATCATATTGCCCCTTGCACATAGACCTATATACAAATATTCTACATGGACATCCTCCGAATTTTGAGCAGTAAGATAATATCCTAGGTACTTTATTTCCTGTACAAAATCTATATGTGCATTGTTAACAACAATAGGTGATATATTACTTGGGCAGATCTTACTCTTAGAAAAACTGATACATTTGGTCTTCTTTACATAAACAATAAATGTTTATAAGCTGCTGCAACCCACCTACTGAAGGAGCAAATAAAACAATATCATCAGCGTACAACAAATGGTTTAAAATCATGTTTAAATAACATGCCACTTTAATTTGACTCAGCCTATGTGAGAGGTCATCCATAAATACATTGAACAGGTAAGGTGAAAGTAAACTTCCCTGTCTCACTCCACATGAAGTGGAAAATTCACTCGAAAATACATGGCCCCATTTGACAATCATTTGCTGATTTTTATACCAATCACCGAGCAGTTTAATAATATAGCAAGGAACATTTCTTTCTGAGTACTTCAAATAACATCTTATGAGACACTTTATCAAAGGCTTTAGACATATCCATGAAACAAGCAAATACAGGTGTTTTACGAGCATTATACTCGTCGGTTACGTGTTTAAGAAAATGAACTGGCATTTCCGTTCCATGATTGGATTTGTAAGCGATCTGGTTGTCACTTGTCAATAAGTACTCTTTGCATCTCTCCAATATAATCGCTTCCAAAACTTTTGAGATAACAGTGGCTAGAGCAATCGGCCTATAATTGGATATGTCACAGTGGTCCACATTTTTATCTTTAATCAAAGGAGAGAGTATAACCAGAATAAGAGCTCTTGGTAAGTAGGAATGACAGAAACAGGAAGTGACGAATAAACTTAGTAAAACTCTAAGTACCGGATGAGCCTCAGTTAAGTGCTGAAGGGTCAGCCCGTCATGTCCAGGGCTACTTGAAGTGTTCAAAGAATTTAAAGCATTCGATATTTCATTGACATTTGTCCCTGTAACATCTCGCTGACCTTGATTTTTCATTGGGTCTGGAACAGGATGAGTAGGGTCGTTAAACAGCTCAGAATAATGTTCTTTCCATAACTCGGCAATGTTTTCATAACCACTCACATTATGTATTAAGTCAGGTAAGAAGGTTCGGGATTTTCTTTTCTTATTTATTTCTCTCACAATTTCTTCATACTCTCATTAAGACTTGTAGCAATTTTATTGGATCTAATTTCTTCCTCATTTTCCCTACAAAATCTGAACATCCCTTTGCACTGAGCTTTAGAAAATTTCATTTTATCATAGAAATATCCCTCCCTTGGATTACCAGATTCCTTCCATGCTAAATAGTCATCCCGTGCTTCATGATGGAATTCCTTAACAAAGTCATTCCAACCAGGAATATGGTTGAAGCCTCTGTGATTCGTCTCAGAGTCAGACGACTGCTGAAGTGTACTAATTATGTCCAAAAGAAATTTCTCAATACCTCTACAATGATCTTCGTTTTGACGTTTCCAAAGGCAACTCAATGTTTTTCAAAGCTTCTTCAGATTTACCTCTGTATGCCAGTAGATTCCCCGAGATAAAACTTTGTCACGACTACCGTCATTCGTTTGTACCAGCATAGGTAGTTGCAAGACCTTCAAAGAAAATGAAAGGGGACGATGGTCTGAACCAATAATGGAATGCAACACACATATTGTTAATGTGTGTTAGAAGACTAGGAGGGCAGACAAGGTGGTCTAACCAACGGGTGTGGCCCGTTGCATCACTCATCCAAGTGTAAGTGTCGGAGGGCATCACAACAACATCACCAATACAATAATCGTAATGGGTGCGAAAGTCTTTCAGCTCGTTACCAAACCGTGATTCAGGGTGAGCGTTAAAATCACCAACTACAAAAACCTTTCCATTTGGGTGATCTGACATAAGACAGTGTAGTTTTGCTAAACAGTCAATATACTCTGCATCATTTTGTCCGTCTGAATATGGAAGATAACAGTTGATAATCCTCATACAACTTTCCTCTATAGACACGTCAATACAAATTAGTCTGTCATTTGAGGTGTCCACTCGCTGTATACAAGAGGCAAGGCCTTTTCGGTACAGAAAAGCAACGCCCCCATAAGGACGACCAGCTAACAACTCACTCGATAAATCAACTGGGGAAACTGCATAATAGGCAAATTCAGAATTTATTCTATTCAGGTAGTCTGATTCTTGCACCGGAAGCCAAGGCTCCTGCAGACAGACTATATCAGAAACATGAGTTAATTTGGCTACATCAAAATGGCAATTTCTTACTGATCCACAGTTATAAGATGTAAATCTTAAATCCATTTACAAAGAGAAGGAAATTAAGATTAATCATACCAACGACGGACCAGAATATCCTTGCCCCAACTTTCTGGTTTGTACAAATCCTTGACCCTACTTTGAGGCATTTCTTTAATCATGACTGAAAGATCGATAGTGAGAGAATCGTTGTTCAACAAGCTCGCACTCTACCGTCGTGACACCTGCTATGCGAGAAACCTGGCTGAGAAGCATCTCTGAAGTAGTGTCACGTTGCAGCCTAGACACAAATAAATGTACTCGCCTTAAAGGGTGAGCTGCCTTAAGTGTGCTTCCATCACTCTCCCCAATGATAGGAGGTTTACGCCGTCTTTGTTAAACCCCCTTATCTTTATAGCCCGGATTTTCTCTTTCTTGAGCTTGTTTTCTTTGCAGTAAGCGCTTCCGCTTTTTATACTCATGCCCAGGTATATTCCACCTCTCTTCTTTCTTCTCCTCGTTGGCTGTGGACTCGGCGAAATCCATAAGAACGTCCCACTTCCCTTCCAAGGGTTTGCTTCTCCCATTCCATGATTTTTTTTGCTTATCCTCATTCCTTCTGTCTTTGGTCGGTCCAAGGTTTTCTGCACGACTTTTGCCATCGATAATCTTGGTTCAGTGTTCCTTCCAAAATGTATATGTACAGGTAAGTCACTGCGAGGACTCACTCTAGCATCCACAGGGTCTGGTACCACCTGCATCTGCTCCAGAATTTTTTCCATATCCTCTGTCCTGGTTGAAAGCCTATGATACTTAGCAGACACGAGTTCCATCTCCATCCGCAATGAACTCATATGTCGACTCATTGAAGGTGCGTCTATAAATTCCATCGAAACAGACGGTACCTGCGAACATTTTGTGATGCAAAATATGAAATCTGAAGCAACATTTTGCGACAAAAATGAAATTATTTCTTTAATGTCGTTTACCTTTTTAGTTGTTCCCCTGTGTGTCTTCGATTTTTCAGGGCATTTGAATTTTGTATATATCAATCATTTAGCCTTTGCTACATCATCCTCACCATAAAAATCATGGCAGATAGCAAAAATATCGTTATGAGACATAAAATTAACTTTATTATAATTAAAGAAAAGGATTCCATTGTCGACATATTCCTTTATCTCCGTAATCGCCTCCCAGGCCACCTCGTCATTACTCGTATCACACATTTGATTCATAGGTTTCTATGATGTAACACCAGTGGTAGTCTGCAAAAACCTTCAGTGCGCATGCGCGGAAAATGAAAACTTTGACAGGGAAGGACCACTGCTCAGAAATGATTCGCATGAACATCAACTATTCTTGTTTCACCGGGTCAAATACAGTATCATTTCACTTTTCTCTGCTACCAACACACACTTGCAAAATTCACAATACAGATCTCGAGAATGAAAATAGCCTGCTGACTGTCAAAAACCAAGGGAAATAGGGCAGAGCTCTCACAAACACCACCCTCCCGCTTGGCCATTGCTGATTAATGAATGGAAGTCAAGCGGTGGTGTTTACCTCTTTTGTTGTCACATAGAATTCTTAGTTTGTTCAAAATTGAACAAGAGTAAACAATTTGGATTATCATTGGTTTCTGTTTCAAGAATGTATACAGTTACCACTAAACCCATGGTCTGAAGCTTGAAACTACTGAGGCAATAGCCTATCCTTTTAATAAATAACATTTTGAAAACAAATGAATTGAAATAAGAAATTAGAGGATTGCAAATGGGCTGGCCGCACTTAAGGGAGCAAAACAAAATACATATTCATCATGGGAGGATAGTAGTTCCTGCAGGGGCAGGGTGGGGGACACACTTGGACATGTGGCCCCTCTCTAAGTAGAGGTGAAAGAATTATTTATATAAATATACATTTGTGTGAGAGAGAGAGAGAGAGAGAGAGAGAGAGAGAGAGAGAGAGAGAGAGGTGGGGGGCAGCAGGTAGGGGGCCTTCCAAAAATATTTTGAATGTGCCACATACGAAAGTCCCACCTTACGAAAAATTCAAGTTACGAAAGCAAATACAAATATTTTTTTGGCTGTTCATACGAAAATAATTCAGGTTACGAAAGGTTGATGCTGTAAAGTCCCAAGATTCACCCGGACCACTGAGAACAATTTTAAAATTCGCGCGCCGCCAACTGAGTAGACTCGGCACCATCCTCCCACTCCCCCATTGGTTCCTGATGTTAGTCACTGCCATAAAATCCTGCTCTCCTATTGGTCAGCATCTCTCCCATCGTGCTCTACGTAAAGGCATTCTTCTTCAGCCATTGCTTCGCACCAGCGTTATTGTACACACGCGGAATTCATTCGTTCACATATGCGATTTCGTTTGTTAACGTAAATTTGTGTTAGTGATTTCATTGTACTACTTTATCGTGTTGTGTGAGAACTTAATTAGTATACTACATAACTTAATTACGTACTGTATAGTCATGGGTTCCAAGAAAGCTGCTGAAGTTCACGGAAAGAAGAGGATGCTTTCTATGGAGACGAAAATGGAGATCATTAAAAAGTATTTAGCTGGCATGCGGTTGAGTGTGATCGCTAAGGAATACGGCCGAAATCCGTCGACGATAGGCACCATCCTTAAGCAGAAGGAAGCCATCAGAGCAGCTACACCTTCCAAGGGCGTGACTATTTTGTCCAACAAGAGGAGCCACATGCCTGATGAGATGGAGAGGCTGCTTCTTCTATGGATTGAGGACAAAGAAATCGCTGGCGATACGATAACCAAGACGGAGGAGAAGGGACATCGACAGCAACCCCAGACTTCACGGCTTCTCGGGGGTGGTTTGATAAATTCTGTAAACGGACTGGCATCCATTTGGTGGTGAAAAAATAGAAATTTTGTATAAAAAAAAAAAAAAAAAAACGTAAAGTATAAAAAAGTAAAAAGAATGTAAAAATAAAAAAAAGACAAAAAAAAAGAAATATAATTTAAAGTTTTTTGTAAAGTTAAGGGTTAATGTTTTGTGCCATTTGTTAATGTGTTTCGTAAACTTTAGTGTTAATGTTTCCTGACAATTTTTAATGTGTTTCGTAAAGTTAAGTGTATGTACAAGTTTTCTGCCATTTGTCCTCCTCCTCTGTCACCACTTTCGGAGATTGCCTCACTTGAAAGGTAAGGTTCCACATTTTGCTACATATGTACGTATGTATGTACAGTATTTCTTGTATACCAAGTACACTTACTATACTTTATTTACAGGTATGTAGTACATATTAGAAATATATATGTAGTTTAAGTTAGGTATTGAATGGTCCAAATTGTTTGTATTTCATTGTTTATTGGTCAATTTAGCTTTATTATAAAATTTACTGGGGTGTTTTTGTAGGGCTTGGAACGAAATTTACATGTAAAGCGGTTCAAGATACGAAAAACTCAGATTATGAAGGCCGCTTCGGAAAGGATTAATTTCGTATCCTGAGGTACCACTGTATATGCAGCACCAAAATGATATACTTGACCATATAACCAATGCTGAGGAATATGAAGTTGAACAAATTTTGGAAAGGAAGGTAGGATACAGTTGAAAAGGACTCTCTCCCATTATCAGTATGTGAGATTTCAGAAAGGTGTTCTGAAAATTATCCTGTTACTAGAAGGCTCTTATGAATATACAGTGTATGCATCTTTGCCTGTTTCTTCTGCATCTGCAGACAAAAGCTTTTCCAGCGTCAATCTTGTAAAGAGCTATAGAAGAGTTGCAATGGGACAAGATCGACTGAATAGTCTTGCCAATATATATATATATATATATATATATATATATATATATATATATATATATATATATATATATATATATATACATATATATATATATATACAAACACATTTACTGTGCCTTATTTCTTTGAGTATTCATATATTTTCTAGAAAGATCAAGAGGAGACTTATCAACTTTATATTGTAGTTAAATGGTTTGTCTTTTACAATAAGATTAATCCTAAGAACTACAGGATTTATAAAATTTCAAAAGAAAGATCTAATTCATAAACCGCTTTGATTTTTTCATCATTCACTAATAATTTTGGTATTTTTTATGGCAAAATTAATGTTCCTTCATTTATAATAATACATAAAAAAGCAGTATTTAAATTTGTAGTTTGGTGCGTAGGTGGTGGCCCCCCCCCCCCCCCCCCGCGCACACACCAAATTTCTGCTGGCACTACTTTGGGAGGACTGCTATTGGATTTAGCTAACATAAACTAGAACTGTTTCAGACTGAAAAGAGGAAGGACTTGAGCACTGAAAAACAAAAGGAAAGGAAAGATGAAGTTAGTGTAAATGGGCTGACTTAAAGACCAAAACAAAACACTGAGTTGGGAGCATGAGAAGTATTGGGGTTATCAGCCTCTTTAGGTGACAGTATGTGTTAGAATTTTTCTCCCTGTGTATTAGCAAGATTATTGGCATCTGTTTCAAGAATGCATACAGTTATCACTAAACCTTTTAACTAAAGTATGAGACTAGTGGTGCCATAACTTATGCTTTTAATAGAGAATTTTAATGGGTTTTTTTATCATTCATAAAAAGTTACCTTGTGAAGTGGCCATGATGAGGAATTTATATTCATATGTGCATATGGGTGTTCCTAATATACTGTATATTACATTTTTTAGGATCACAATGTAGGAAAATAGTTCAGTAAGTATTTTTAGCATCTAATTGTTAATCTTTGTGTGTTATTGTATGCATTTATATTCATACTAGTTTTATATTGTAGGGTTCTCCAGTGTTTATCTCCCTGAATCTTGGGCCGGTAACACAATATCACTATAAAGACAGTAAGTATACTTTTTTCAAGTTTTTCAAATTTTAAGGGTATTTTAATCTGCCTCATGTTATCACATGAATATGTAGTAGATGCAGTGAGGTATTTCATTTCTTGTGTGAGGAAGGGAGAGTTAGTATGAGTGCCTTTCCAATTAGTTTCTCATTTCATTCTCATGCACCCTCAAAGTAGTACTGTTGTGTGATGTGTATTCCAGATGAATTTTTAAATATTTTCAAGGCTGCTTTGCTTTTTTAATACTTTAGTCATGAAATAATTTTGTTTTAAGAATCTGACTTTTATTCCTAATTTTAATTCAGTTTAGAGGTTTAAATTTACAAATTTCTCCTTTTGTCAGAGTATCGTGTCAAAAAAGGGTATTTTGGGAGATTGCTGCATAATCTCCAATTCAGTAACTTTTATTTATCTTTTTAACAATTTGTCTGGGTTTTGTTATCAATTCAAGTTTATAAGAATTTTAACACAGCAAAATTTAGATTGTAGTTTTCATTTAATTTTATTAGATTCTGGCCGAAATGTGTCTCATATGAGACGGTATTGTTCATCATAAGGTACTTTGTTAAACTGATGTAATATATACCAATGAGATATAGTCAACCCTTTAATGCTCCTCAATGCAAGTGTCATTCATAGTCAGTGAAAGTATAACAAATTGTCTATTCAACAGACACGTGAAGTATATGTTTTTACAACTGCCTATCTTAGGTCGTATGCATACAGTAGACCCACTCGTATTTGTGCTTAGAACTGCCTATTTTGATAGTTAGAAATAAACTAAAAATGCTTATACGTATCTGACTATTTTAATAGTTTTATCACAAAAAGTACATTTAATCATGAAAATATGAAAAAAGAATGATTTGTGAACATTTCCCAGTGAAAGATATGTGAAAAGGTGAATTTTCTATGAATAATAGGTATAGAGGCAGTCCCCAGTTATTGGGGGTTTCCATTCCAACAGGCTTGATGATAAGCAAAATTGCCATCAACCGAAACTTGGTTATTTATGGCGCTGACAACCAGAAATCTGCGCATTATGGCTCGGAAAATCGCTAATTTTATGGCGCTATAAAACGGGATTGCCATTAACTGAGTCCTCTGATAACCGAGGACTGCCTGTGTATGGTCCTTAGAAAAGCTGCAAATAGGCAAGTCCGTGAATCGTGAGATCATGAATAGAGGGGGTCGACTGCATTGAGTAGTATTATTGTTGGGCAAGCTGTTTGATTTATTATTGTTATTATTTATTACAGGTTTTATGGCGCCCATCTTACACCAAAAATTGCTGGAAATGAGTGATTGTTGGCGCCAAAATGCACCTATTTCAGTTATTGGCACTGCTGCATACCTAACAGAGGTGCCAAAATCCGGTTATTGGCACCATAAAGTGCCGAAAATCTTATTTTCGGTTATCAGCAATTTTCACTTGTCATCTAGCCATCAGAACGGAACCCCCAACCGTTAACCAGGGACTGCCTGTATTATTATTATTATTATTATTATTATTATTATTATTATTATTATTATTATTATTATTATTATTATTATTCTATCACAGTTGTCCTATTCAACTGGGTGTTTTTTTTTTATAGAGTTAGGTTCTGGGTTGCATCCTGCCTCCTTAGGAGTCCTTCACTTTTCTGATTATGCGTGCTCTTTCTAGTAGCACACTCTTCTGCATGAGTCCAGGAGCTATTTCAGCATCTAGTTTTTTTGATATTCCTTTTCAGGGATGTTGGAATCATGCCTAACGTTCCTATGATTATGGGTACAATTTCCATTGGCATATCCCATATGCTTATTTCTATTTTTTTATGGCAGTCTCTACATCAAAGCTTTCAGGCTCAATGTGTTCCTTGCTTCCATTCTGCAATCACCCTACTGGAAATGCAAATCAATCTTCAAGTCTCACTATTTAAAAAAGTGTTTGTAATTGCAGTACCTTGGGACAATTATCAGTGACTGGCATGGTATTGGGTTCTGAAGCATAGGAATTACTCCTATTATCTTTTTGCCTTGAAGTAAGGTGTTGAGTTTTGGGGAGCCTGGGGTACAGTGCACCTTGAGTACCCATCAGTTTCAGTGGATGTGTTGTAATTTTTTTTGGTGTAGGTGACAGTATTGTTTGGTTGTTTTTGTATTGGTACTGCACTTCTTTATGCTTTGCTAATTATTGGTCATATCCTTCACTACAAAGCTCCTACTTACGTAGAAGCACCCCACGGCTCGACCACCATATCACTGCAGGTTAAGATGAATACCAACCATAAGCAGTTTACACCTGTAGTAGCTCTTACAAGATAAGGAAATAGCAAACATTGTTTCAATGCTAGCAATTTTTTCTATTTCAAAGCCATCACCATTCATTAGAGTTTTCGAGTAGAATATGTCCATGGATCCCACCTCCATTCAATGTTGGACCCAGCTATGTAATACTTGGTAAGTTATATATATGAAACTTATATTTTCATAATAAAATTAAGTTTCATATATACTTAGCAAGTGATTAGAGAATCAGACCCCACCCTCCTCCCCTCAGATGGACATAAGGGCACAAACAGAATGAGGTTTTCTGCTAAGTCATTTCCAGTACTCCCATTAGTGGGCGGGGCTTGACACCTACATTAAACTATCGAAGCGGTACCATGGTATTTTGAATAAAGGCTGCTGTGTGAGGAAGAAATTATAGCTATGTTATTACTTGGTAGATATATATGAACTTAATTTTATTATGAGAATATAATTTTTACCTGCACATGAGCAAGATATTTGAATTTATTTTAACCTAGATACTGTGCCAAATACTTTTCAAAAAATGTCCCTTCTTCCCCACAATTTGTTTTAGACTCCATCTTGTAATGCAGGTTCATTTAGGAACTTTGGAGAGCTCACTTAGCTGTTGTGTGCTGCACATTACAGTTTATTGCCATACTAATTATGTTTTAGTAGTATCAGATTAGTCCTCACGGAGCTTCTGTTGAATTCTGTAATGAAATTTTTTGTTTATCATTTCTTAATTATTAAGAGTACAGTATCTTTAAATTTATCTTAAAGCTGACGAGGGCTTCATTACTACCACATTTTTTGCAGATGCAACAAATTATGTGTGGAATGTCCCTGTACTATACAATGCAACTGGAGATTATAATGTTACTGGGAATGTGACTAATGCATTAAACTGGGTAAGATTTAAATTTATTGTTATTTTTATGCACTTTAAATTTAAATGCCAAGTATATCGTAGAATTCTGTATTCTAATATCAAATTTGTCTTTATTTTAAATTTATATAAGTATGTACATATTAGTATAGTACTACATGCAAGTATTTATTTTCTAAGACCCAAAGTGGACTTGGAAAGGCTGTAATTACAGAGGACATCAGTAGTGTGCATTTTGTGAGATTAAATTAAAATCAATGAGTTACCCTTAGACGTAGGTTTATATCCCATAGTCTACAAGAGTTAGCCACTAAATGTTCAAAAAAAAATTTTTTATAATCAACTTTTAGATGAGTTACTCATTATGTCAACTGTGATTAAGCTTTGCATAAGGCTCTTGGGTGCAAAATAAAATATTTTTGTTGTCTGTAGCACGGGGCAAATTCATTAATGTGTTGAAATTTTAAATTGATAGTTTAAAGGTATATTAAATTTTCGTTTGCGCAAGTCTGTTTATTTGTCTTTTTATTAATATGAAATTTTTCAAGTTTTATATTTTAAGTACTATATAACTATTTTCTTCTTTTGTCCTTTTAACAGCTAGCATTTTACAGAGAAAGCACACTTTCTGTTACTTTACTGTATGTTGACTTTGATGAAGGTTTCTTGATATTTCAAGGGAAATTATTTTCAAGTACAGGCATTATTCAAACTTATGATTACCTTATGTTGTTCTATGTCATTTATTCATTGTATGTGTGATGTAAACAATGAGCGTATGATATTTTCTCAATTGTCACGTTGCAGCCCATATTGCTTATTCGTTTTATTATTCACTTCATAGAAATATGTTATTTAATTACCAAGGCAGATATCTTATTTCTCTATTTAGACTACCCTTTTTATTATTATAATCTATATAATGAGCGGTACATTATGAATAATACCCATATTTCATAGCATGGGTGTTTTCGACATAAGTTTCCTGTTAAGTTTCCTATTATCTTCTGAAATTCACATGTTTTTTCATGGCCTGTTCCAAAAGCCCTCTTGAGAAATATAGGTCATTCAGTTTAAATTCTAATGTTATTAATAATTATACAATAACAGGTGGGGATTTCTACTTTGATGCATGTTGTGCCAGTTGTTACGAATACGTGGACTGCCAATGGAACTTGCCTTTGCTTAGCATGGACAAATGGCTTTGAAGTGGTAATCCAGTTTCCTTCAGCCCCTAATCCACCATGGTCAGCAAATTTTACTGCAACCTACTCTGGTGGCACTCTCATTCGTAAGTATTTCAGGCTACAGAACTTTCAATATAGTTTTAGTGCCAGGGTCTAGAATAAATATTTTCTAGAACAGAATGAAAGTGGTACAGTATAAGGATAGCACTGTTGGGTATGTCTTAAATGTTAACTTTACAAGTCTTAGTGAGCCTGTAACCTTCTGTTACACAGGTCCTTCATTTTAACTGGTACACATTTTATTTCAAACATTTTTTTCATGCAAAGCATTATTTAATATAAAATAAATTTAAAAGTAGTTTCAGCAATTTTACTTTAATGGACATATATAAAACAAGGACTCCTTAAGGCAGACCAACCAATATCAAATTCTCTCATAGTTAGTCTTGGCTAGAGTAGTGTCTTTGATTTGGTAGTGATAAGAGTTAAGCAAGAGGGCTCTTTCCTATGGGTTTTCCATTCACCCTTCTCACATAGATACAGCAACAGTACATAAGTTGGCCATGTTCAACTGCTAGGTGTCAGGTCTGTGAAGGAAAGCACCCACACAGATGGGAAAATTGGTGGGTTTGAGGACTCACAGTAGCCATCAAAAATAGATTTTTCTTGTGTCTAATTCTGTTTTTTTATGGTTTAGCCATTGTTCGTCCTCAAAAGAGCATGTAAAAGAAAGTACACATGATGAATTGGCATAGCTACCTGTTTAACGAATTCCAACAACCCTGTTGAAAAACTTACCTAAATATGTCAGGGTGGGATGCAGGATAACAATTCCCCCTGACAAGTAGTAATAGGATAGCAAAAGTAGGACCATCTGGGATGCTAGCTATGGTTCCTAGATATCTGAAGTGATTTTACCAGGCATAATGTTTTTTATTGGATCAGAATAGAGGATTTCCTCAGCAGATCCTCATTTTTGGTCAGGAATGATGGCCCAGGGAACAACAGCAAAAGATGGCTAGTGGTTTGGGTGATGAAGCATTTTACTTCTAAGAGAGCTGAGTTCACTGATCCTAGCTCCTGACACAAAGGTAATCAAGAAATGCACCTTCTGGAGGAGCATGCAGGTTGTGGTTTTTTGGGACCATTTCATTGAGGAAATGACCAGAGCTCTATAACCATTATCCAGGGACAAGAACACAAAAGCCTTATAGGAGCAGGGCTTTGCAGTGTAAAACCCCACAGGTTGGAGATGAAGACTCTAGTATTGGGTCTATGCCAAACCCTGGAGTATGGCTGTGACAGAGCAACCTTATGCATTATCACTGTGTTAGTGGCAAGGTGCATGTCTTCAAACAGGTAGAGCACCAAAATTTTAAAACTGTTTGAATCATTTTTTCATACTTCCCAGTAATTGCAAGGTTCTAAAATTCTGTCTGCACAAATTAATTGTCATAGAAGTGAAATGGTAGAAGACTGTTGTCATCCAAAGTGGGTATTGGTTCTCTAGGATTGTATAGGTACCTTAATTTCCACTAAAATTGAGAAAGATCCAGAGGGAGGTTGACCATCTTCTTTGACTTTTACTAAATCCTTACTAAAAGAGGGATGAAGCATGATTCTGTGTTGGGGAAAACAGTTCTGTCCTGATATTCCACATTCCATCTCAATCGTTTTTCTCTCGTTCATGAGGTTCTTTCCATCTGGCAAAAGGAAGCTCATCAAGGCAGCACACCAATGAAGTACTATTGCAATAATAACAAAGCCTTTTTAGGCTATGGTATTCTGTTAAGAGATAGCCTATCAAATCTCATTTAAAATACTGCATGTAGAAACTTGTATTGGGTGATACTATATATTCAATTATTACAACTATGTCTGTATTTTTACAATTATTTTTTTCAAATTTTGCTTATACTCTTTAAATTGCCATATTTTAAATCATTATTTTAAATCATTATTGATTATAATTATTGCACAGTTTTGAGTTACAGGAGTATTCTGATATTTGTAGGCCTGCATATTGTATAATGAAAGCTAGCATACCAAATGTAAATTGTGAAAGCTAGCCTTACAAAATTAAATTGAAATATGTACTATGGGGGAGTTATGGAGTTCCATTTGACAATGTCTGAGAGAGAGAGAGAGAGAGAGAGAGAGAGAGAGAGAGAGAGAGAGAGAGAGAGAGGGCGCAATTGCTGGATGGGTGGTTAACAATTGAATTGGCTGTTGGTGAGTTCTGAGTTGTGTGCTAGTGCTGTTAGTTAGTTTTTGTTTTTGAAGGCAGTTTTCAGTCAGAATTGGTAATGATCAGTAGTGTCGGCAGCAGTCTATTGAAGGCATTGAAAGTCAGTTAAGTTTGTGTTTTATTGATTTGTTGTTGAGTTGTTGTTAAGTTGATATTATTTGCTTTGGAGTTGTTGTGCCCGTGCTGTTGGATTTGTTGTGCTTGTGAATTCCTGTTGGGTTATATGTTAGTTGATGTAGTTGAGGGTTGTTGTTGGGGAGATATTGTGGTTTCTTGGTGTGATTGTGAGTTGTTGAGGGTTGATGTTGGTGAGCTGTTGTGATTTCTTGGTGTTGTTAGTTTGTGTGTGTGTTGGCTTGTTGTGTCATTTTTTTGTGTTGTTAATGATTGTTTGTGCAGTGGTCTTTTAATGTGGTTGTGTTTGTTGTTGTTGAGTTGTGGTTGTGTTCCTTGTTTGTTTGCTGTGGTGTTGAGTTATGGTTGTGTTCCTTGTTTGTTGTTGAGTTGTGGGGTCGGGGTCTTGGTTGTTGCCTTTGTTGTTGTTGGTATCTCCGCGACCTCGACCAGCAGACAGCACAGCATAGCCCGGAGTATCTGGAGTTGGGTGGGTATGTGTGTTCGTGTTTTTTGGTTCTGTGTGTAGGTGTAGATCAATTGTCCTGCGTGTATTCTGTAGTGTAAAGAGGAAAGTGTGACTGAGGGTGAGTTTGGTAGCTGGATTGATTAAGTTTATGTGGGGGGGATTTTACCTGCTTGTTTTTTAAGCTTGTGATCCCACCACAGTGCCACTTATATAAGCAATGTTGGTGTTACTGTAGTTATTTGATTACCTGCCTATTATTCAGTTAGTGTGGAGTGTCTACTGGCAATTGAAGTTTGCTTTACAAATTGACTTTCAAGTACCGCCCAAGAGTGATATTATACCTACTTCATTTTGTTATTAGTTTTATCTTGCAAAGATTACAGGAATTTGGCTCTTATGTTTACACAGTAACTAATATATAGTTGAAATTGTAATTTTGAGAACAATAACCATGCCAGGAAGGTTGTTGCTACATCCTGCTATTGTTGATTCACTTGAGGTAGATTCTTGTGCCTACGAGACGTTTGTTTGGAGGCCTCTGATTGGCTGGTACCGGGAGGTAGGCCGCTCGCTCAGTCTCATTATTTTCCTCTGCGGCTTAGAAAACTAGCAATATGTTTATACTATTTCTTCAATCATCTCATGCCTTGCTCAAGATAGGAAAGTTTTGGTCATACCAAAGGATTCAGTATTAATTGTATAACTATGTCATCTTTTCCTGAAACCAGTAAAATAAAACACAAAGGAATTATAACGAGTAAAAGTGAAGAGGAAACATTTCATTCTTTACACCTGTTTTTATTTATCATTGGATTTTTAATAATTCATGTCATCAAGATAAAATAAAACGTGTTTTCATGCAATACAATCACCCTGAATACGCTGGTGTCTTCAGATTTTAGATGCATGTAATATGTGAAGAGAAAATGAAGAATATGTCTTATGTTGCATCCATACTTGACTCAGCCTGAAAAGAAGTCAATCTTCCTTAATTTTTTGTTGTTTATTACTTCACTGAGATTATTATTTCATTCCACTCAAATAAGTCTTTGATATCTCTTTCGTTTGAAAATATTTTCTTATAATAGAATTAAAAGTAATACTCTGAAACAACCTGATTAAAGCTTAGGCTGAGTTGAAGAGTGCAAAGTCTGTTCACAGAGTTCAACCTCTTTGCTGGACTGAATTCCCCGCTTCCCGCCTAGATCTCGGCTAACATTACCAGATGCATCCATCTGATCATTATTATTTTCCTTATCAGATATGTCCAGGAATACTGTATGATATTGGATTGAAAATGTTCGGTAGTTATAATGGGAATTCTGTGTATTTAATTACAGAAAATGTAATAATATAACATGGTAAATATTGTCGAAACTGCAACCTCTTATATCGCTAATTGGCAACTCAATTCTCTCGCTGAGACGACAATGCAACAACGCCTTGCAGATCTCATTCTCTCGGCAATACTGTCAAACTTGAATCATTTACGAATGCAACATAATAAGACATATTCTTCATTTTCTCTTCCCATGCTACATGCATCCAAAATCTGAAAGCGCCAGCATATTCAGGGTGATTTTATTGTATGAAAATACAAGTTTTATTTCATCTTGATCGCGTTAATGATGCAAAATCCAATGATAATTAAAAACAGGTATAAAGAATCAAATACTTCTCTCTTCACTTTTACTCATTGTAATTCCTTTGTGTTTTATCTTATTGATTTCAGAAAAAGATGTCTTATTTGTACAATTAATACCGAATCCCATGGTATGACCAAAAATTTTCTATCTTGAGCAAAGGGTGAGATTATTGAAGAAATATAAAAATATTTCTATTTTTCTAAGCCACAGACGAAAATAACGAGACACTGAGCGAGCGACCTACCTCCCATTACCAGCCAATCAGAAGCCACCAAACAAATGTCTCGTAGGCACAAGAATCCTCCTTAAATGAATCGACTATAAGAGGTTGTTAAGTTACTATCTGGTAGAATAATGCATACTAAAAGTAGATCTGACTGAAAACATTTTCCATCTTTTATGATATGAAAAGACATCATTATTAAAGTTGACTAGGGGGATTGTTGTATTATAAAACTGAAGATGTTTCTAAATTGTTAATGAAAAGGGACTTCATTTAATCTAAGTCATGAAATTAAGCACATTGAGGGACTGCAAGTCAAGGCTGTCACTTCCTCACAGGGAAGTAATGTTAGCTGTAACAGGTTCCTTTACACAATGGACTGAAATTATCTATGTAAAATGAAAAAAACAATGGTCTAATGATTGTAAATAACAGAATTTTCAATAGTGCTAATTGTGATTTAAGAAGATATGTCAGAGCTCTTTAGGAATGCATGATGTAACTCAGTAGCTTCATCCAGAATCACCACCTTGAGGGATGACCAGCTAGCAGATTTGAAAGTTATGCCTGAATGCTGAAGAATTAAGGACCTCACCTGATAGCCCCTGAAGGGAGCTAGGGCCATCAGTAGACATTGTTTAAGGTTCTTTGCAGCATCTCTTCGGCCCCTAGCTGCAACCTCTTTCATTCCTTTTTCTGTACCTCCATTCATATTTTCTTTCTAACATCTGATTTTCCACCCTCTAACAAATATCTCACAGTACAACTGCGAGGTTTTTCTCCTGTTACGCCTTTCAGACCTTCTGACTGTCGATTCCCTTTTCAGAGCTGAATGACCTTGTAGGTATTAGAGCTTGACCTTTGGCCTAAATTCTATAGTCTAATCCAATCCTCAGCTGATAGCTGTAACAACTCGTTGATGAGGCACTATGAATACATTGGTTATTTAGGAGCACACTGGATGAATGTGTTCTCCATGGCAAGCTTAAGAGTAATGATCAATATGGCCAACTTTATGCACTATTGCCACATCTGTGTGAGAAGGTTCAATGGAAGACCAAGAAAAATGTCTTCCTGCTTTGATTCCTTTTATATTCTATCACAGTGTCAACAGGCACGGTTCTAGCTAAGGTCAGCTATGAGAGAATTTTTAAATATTGGTTGGTCTGTCTTTTAGAGCCCTGGTAGGGCCACCCATTGCTGAATAACCACTGGTTCCATGCAACTTAAAAATACCATACAAACAAACAAAACAAAACCTGGCAGGACTATATGGGTAACTCCGTAAAGGCAACACTCGCTAAACTATCAAAAAAGGTATTTTAGATATATGATTAAAGTTACGACATTTTGTATTAACTGTAGTAAGTATGATCTTGAGTTTCAATCTTATCATTGTTATCAAATGTGTCAAATATAGGTTTGTTATTCATTAAGCAGGAAAAGAAACTAAACTTATAGGCTGAAGAGATGATACAGTCATGTCACAAATTTAGTTACGTATATGTATTTAGTTCACAAATAAATTGGGCTTTAAGATTTATTATTTTGTTATGATATTTTATGTGCTATCATTTAATGTCTGCAATCATTCCACAATATTGTATGATGTATAATTAATCAACTTAAGTACTTGGGATGAATTTTGTTAGGCTGCTGATTCCTGGTAAATGTTTACATTAAAGTTCATTTTTAACAGCTCTTCAGCGTCTAGATTTTGGAACTAAAAGTGGTGGGGGTGCTGCAGTTCCATTAAGACTAGCTTTCAATGTTACCATCATGACTGTTGGAAATCATACTGTGACCTTTACCTTAGTTAATGAGGTATCTAACACAACATTTACTACACAGGTAAGAGGGAGCACATGATCACATTTGTATGTTTCTTTTCTTCTAAATGTGGTAACAGTTCTGATTGTTTATGGACTGGAACGCATACACCTTCAGATTTTATACCTGTAAATTACACAGAATTGTTACTGTGTCATTTATCCTTGCACTTCTAAATAGATTTACAATGAATGTTGTACTGAGCAGTGACCAGCATCTTAGAACTTGACTAATTTTCTTACCATAAGATCCTCCCAATTTCCTTTATATTTTGATCATAAAAATAGTATTTCTTACCATAAGATCTTCCCAATTTCCTTTATATTTTGATTATAAAAATAGTATTAGAAGTTGTCCCTATACCAGATGAGTTTGGGGGAAAACAATGAGTAATGTAGTGCACAGAGGCAAGAAGGGTGAGTGCTTGAGCACTAAGCATTTTAGTCCAAAACATTTGGAAATAAAAGTCACTGATAAACTACATACCATTTATCTTAGACACCTCAGATTAGCTCAGTGAAGAACTATTACATTTGAAATTTAGTTTTTGTAGAGTTTTTCTCAGGTGAACTCAGTCCTAACTTCAACATATTTTGTAAACTTTCTTGAAGTGCATTACACAAGTCAGGATATGGTGATGGTAAAGGTGGGTTTATCTCTTGGCAAATTACAGAACTCCCATAGCGGGGCCCAGATTTGGTAATGGGAGAGTTGATTTGATCATTTTCAGCACTTAATAGTTACTATCTACTAAATTATCCCATTGTGGCAGGATCACAATCTAAGCAAGCAAGCAAGACCTTCCCCCATTTATGTTTTCCCCCAGCCACACTTTCCCCTTTACGTTACTTTAATGACTAAAAGGACACTTGGTTCAGCAAAGCAAAAAACAAAATCTCAACACTTACTCACCAGGAAACTTGACAAAATCAGGGCGAAAGCTGTGCTTTCAACACGGTATGGCCATCGAAAACAAACTCCACTGCCACTAGCAAACCGCCAAACACCAATCCAATTGTTACCAACAAACCGCTGAACACCAGCACAAAAAATATACCAAACAAGCACCAAGACTTCACACCAATTCACAAACATCAGACACAACAAATGGCTCACCAACTCGACAACCACAGATGGACACGAGCACGACATAACTCGATTACTCAAAACTTATGTTTTTTCATGCATGTATGACGGACACTACGTTTCCGTCCGCTTGCTGCCTTATATACAACAGCTTTATTCCTGTTGTTTGAGGTTAAGCTGGCCTTGCTCCTAGAGCAGCCTGTAGGGCTTTATTCCGTTGTTGTGTTTGATTAAGCTGACCTTGTGTCAGCACGGGATCTTGCTCACCGAGCAGCCTATAACATTGGCTTTATTCCTATTGTTGTTTGAGATTAACCCCTTCGCCACCGGCCCGTTGCATTGCCGATAATGCTTGCATACCGCATGAGACCCCCTGTCGACTGCAAGTATATCGGTCATCACTTGCTCCCAGTAAATTTTATGTTATTCATATTTTTCCTTTATATTCTTATGTGAAAATAATGTGCATATATCAATGAATATTTTTTACCACATGGGCAAAAAAAAATATATATATATATATATATATATATATATATATATATATATATATATATATATATATATATATATATATATATATATATATATATATATATATAATAAGGATATCGGGAAAAAGAGGAATATTTAGTGGAAAAGGTAATTGCAGAAATAGAAACACTTATAAAGTAGTAGAAATAGTAGTAAATTAGTAGAAATAAAGTAGCTGAAAAAGTAGTAAAGTATTAGTAAAACAGTAGTAGTAGTAATAGCAGTACTAGTTTTCTTACGGAAACAGTTAGTACTAGGGTTCATAAGGAAACAGCGTATACATCAATGAATGTTTATGGCAATTGGTAATGACAACAACAACAATAATAATAATATAATAATAATAGAATAATAATAATAATAATAATAATAATAATAATAATAATAATAATAATAATAATAATAATAATAATAATAATAATAATAAAATCAACAGTAATACCACTGCTACTACTGCTAGCAGTAGTAAAAAAATAATTATAATAATACAAATTACATGTAAGTGTAAAAAAAAAAAAGTAGTTTTCATAAAACAGTATGTATGTAACACCGAAAATATGTCCTCTGCTGTGCTTGTGCTGGAGGGGTTGATTATTACTGCCTCGAAGACCCAGCCCTTGGGGCCTCGAAATCTCGTTTTTTATGTGCATGAGAGTGCCAAGCTATAAAATGTTCCTTTGAGCATAGTCCAGGCTCCCCAGGGCACCCAGGGCAGTGGTAAATGGTATCCTTCCTCTTCTTGAAGTCCCTGGTGCAGATGCGACATTTCTTCTGTTTCTTGGGTTGAAATCGAACCCAGGAATGTATGACGCTCATGTTAGGCATCTTCGTGGATTTCTGTGACTTCTTTTCCTCTTCTGCTTCGAGGATGGCCCTGCCACCAGGACTATGGTGAAATACCAAACCCTTATTTACTTCGAGGATAAATGCCATGAAGTCCTTCTTATAGCATTTTTGGTTCTTGTAGGCCAAGTAGGAGTTCAGCAGTATCCGAAAGATAAAATTTATACCAAGTTTTTTGAACCAGGTAAGGGATTTCTTTCCAAAGGCATATCAACGCTCCCTATCAGACTATTATATTTTTCAATATGGAGTGGCTTGTTATAAAAAACAGTTTTATCTCCGAAGAATGTTTTGCACTTCTCAACCATGCCAGCTGTATACAGTGTTGTCAATACATTGACCTCCTTTTTGTCCATATACTTGACAACAAGAGTGCTGCCCTTCCTTGCAAAAGTTGACTGATGTTTGGAGAGTTTTTCATTCATAAGTTTCTTAGGGGGTCCTCTGCCAGCTCGTACAACTCCAGTAAGTGATGTGTCCCTGGTGAGTAAGTAATTAATTACCAAGGTGATAACTGGTATACCAATTATCCGTAACTACATGACGTCCCCTGTCAAGCAAATTCCTCATTAGATGAACTACGATGATCTCTGATGTGGATAGGTTAGCAGCAACTGGGTCAGGTACAGAAAAACTCGTATCCTTCCCATAATACACCTCGAAATTCCACAAATAGCCATTCCAATTTGGATCTGAAGGGCATAGTTTAAAAACCTTTATTCCAAATCTGGATCTTTTTGTTCTGATAAATTGTTTGAATCCCAGTCTCCCTTTCCAGAGGGAGGTTGGATGAGTCTGGCATAAGCAAAGGTAGGGCCGCTTGGCCAGACTGGGAATGCCCTGCCGCCAAGGTATCCCGGATGCCCATCATAGCATTCTCCTGGGCCGCAACCCTCTCCGTCAGGGATTGGATTGATTGGCCCGTAGCCTCGACTGTATTGGAGAGTTGGGAGAACATCTCCTGAAACTTGGTCTGGACCAAGTTCCCGACGACGTTGCCCACCTGTTCCAGGATAGTAGAGGAGAAAGCCTCAGGGTCAAAGGAAGACTGGGCTTTCTCCTTACGAGGTCTATGTTTGGAAGACTTGGAAGAAGGGATAGCCTTCGCCTTGTCAGCCCCGGGATGGTGAGCCGGCGGCTTAGTGACAAGGGAAGAGCTTGACTTCTTTGGCAGGGTCTTGGTTTTGGGTTTGAAGTCTGTAGAAGACTTCACTTTGGGGATCACTGACGAAGTCTTTGGTCTAACTGACCTATGCTTCTCCATGAAACCCCGGAAAGAAGTGGAAGTAGAAGGAAGAGAGGATAAGGAAGGGCTCAAGGAAAGCCCCTGAACCCCTACAGGACCTGCCTCACTAACACCCTTACCGTTGCCCATGACGTCAACAGTCATGGGCTCTAAGTCCAGGTCGAGAGCCGCAACTTCGCCCATGACCTCCTTGGCGATGGCACTGTCGTCCGGGAGTGCGACCATGGCTTGGATATTGGCAATGAGGGGAGCAGCTACCTCCAGATCCACCACCGAGCCCTTATTTGCTCCTGGGAAGATGAGATCCGCCATGTCCTGGGCCAGGATGAAGGGGCGTCGAACGAGGAAGGCCTATAGGCCAACCAAAAGCTGCACAGCATAGCAACACATAAAATATCAATAAATTAACAATAAGATAGCTAGCTAGCCTAACACGGGGGGGAAATAATGAAATATATATAAGAATGAGAGAAAGATGTTGTCCTAGAGTGGGTAGGCTAATCGCAAATCCGAAGATTTGGGTGTGTTAGCCGCGTCACTCATAGCGGCTAGTCAGTATGCCGTACCGAAAGAATTGGGGGGCAGGCGACTAGGGGGCAGCAGGACAAAAATACGAAGGGACAAGGTCCTAACGTAAAGGCATGAGGGCCAAAAACTCCTAACGACAGAGAATCGAGATCTAATCAGGCTAGGCTAAGATCCGAAACATGCGGTCGGAGTAAAAACCCCCGTGAAAGGACTAGTATGTAAAAAACAAAGCTAACTGCATTAAAAGGAACAAAGGAGAGAGAAGTGTGAAAATACGTACTCTCTTTACATAAATACTTTGAAAAGAGTGATGTGGGGGATATGTTTTTTATACCTATTATCTTTATTACAGATGGGTCCGATTCCATGGTTGATTAGAAACGGGATTCTCTAACCTGACTAATACTAGACAAACAATAAGACACTTGTGGGTTTGGGAGTGTAACCTTAGTCAAGGGGGTAGAATGGTATCTTACTGGTTTCTTTATGGGTAGATTTGGGTGTTTATGCCATTATGACTTGTTAATCATTTTGTTCTTTGGGAAATAAATAGTATTTTTTATATTTACGCAGTCTTAATAAGCCTCGTGACATCTTACAGACAGGGCACCGTTGGCAACAGGTAAGAGTTCCCAGTTTGTGTAGTTTAGGGAATAAGGAGGGTAATACATACATATATATATATATATATATATATATATATATATTATATATATATATATATATATATATATATATATATATGAATAATACTGCTGAACATAGTAGGGTCCAAATGGTATGGGGGACCAAATGGAGCACGTGAAACCGCCATGCGGTCGACGAGCAGAGAGAAGGCGGCGCGAGAACAATGGAGCTCCTGCTACTGCACTTCTAAGACTCAAAAACACGTCAAAAACGTAGAAGATCCTCGTAAAAGGGGATCTAAAACCTTAATAGCAGTACTTAACTTGCATGCAGAAGCTTGTTGAGCCATCTTGGAAATAAAGGATAAAATTCCTAGCGTGAACACAGCACAGAACAAAAATGCGTGTGGTGTTGACAATGCTATCGAAAGGAATGACGACAAAGACGCTCACCGTAGTAGTAGCGGTTAGCGGGGCCTTAGATCGGCTCCTCTGTAGGTGAGGAATTTTGGCGGAGGAGGAGACTAAATGGCAAGGGACCTCTGGTAGTGGTATCCACTCGCTCTTTTACTATACCGACACCTTTAATTAAAAGGTGAGCGAGCCAGGATATTCTGGCACTATCGTTTCTCTTTTTTCTCTGGTATATATAGCAATATTTATGCCTTAGAAATAAGTATCAAAGGAACCATTTCACGGAGCGACACAGGCTGAGCCCAGAAATACACCTATAGTTTGGCATAGAGGAAACGGATTTACGCGATATATTCATTGATGAAAAGGGCGTGAATCGCTCTACAATTTAGTATCTGGAAGAGAAGGAACATACATCTCGTCAACCACCCATTCATCATTCACACCCTCTCTTTCTCTCACGCTCTCTGTCTCTCTCAAAGCGAAAAAAACAGGCACAAACCTTCCCCATACTATCTTAACAATAATAATAAACTTAAAAATGCAATATAATAAATACGCAAAACATTTAAGACCCTTCCAATCGCTTCCAACGAATGCAAACAACCCAAACGAAACAGACGCAACAACCAGCCACTCTCTCTCACACACAAGCAACCCTTGAGAATGTTGTCAAATGCAACCAGTTCATCAATTCCCCCATACCATGTGATATATTAAGCTCCATTGATGTTCCTTTATAACTTTAAAGGTGTGCATAAAGGGCGAAGGAGTAATTTTGGACATGCCAATTTATATGCCTTTTGATATTTTCCTTTTTTATCAGTGTGTGCTTGTACCACAAAGAAAAGCAAAAGTATCAAGCTTCATACAGCAAAGACTTAATAAATGTACAATTAACTTTAAGATCTTATCACAAGATGCTTAGTATTAAGATTTCCGAAGGACTGCAGCAGTGTATGTAGGTAACTGGTATAAATGTCAAAATTTCTTATAGCACATAATTCTTTAATAAATATTGAGATATGTTTCATAAAAAACTAGTGCACTTGGCATCCGGGAAAACAGTATCAAAGCTAGTGGTAGCAGTTGTCTTGGAGTGTTCTAGTTTATACACTCCTTGCTGGGTTAAGACCAGTTTTATTTGGAACTACAAAAGGACTTGAAACCATATGAAGTACCTCAGCGGCATGATCGGTATGGTCTTGACCTGCCACCTCGGTGGCCGCGATTTCGATTCTCGGGTATTCCCCTGAGGTGTTAGAGATGTGTATTTCTGGTGATAGAAGTTCACTCTCGTCGTGATTCGGAAGTCACGTAAAGCCGTTGGTCCCGTTACTGAATAACTACTGGTTCCATGCAACGTAAAAACACTACACAAACAAGCAAACAAACAAATTGAAATTATTTGCTTAGCTTTCTCATGCTCTCTAGTATTAAAAACAATAGGTAAGAGACTTTCTCATATTGTGGTAATGTTGAAAGTAATAGTTGAATCAAGTCTGTTGTTTCTTGTTTGTTATTTTCTATTTGCCATATAATTTTTCATAATGGGGCAAATAGAAAATTAACTGTCCAAAGTTATTTTGCTTATTCTTAAGAATGATTTGAGTAGGTTATACCTCTACTCATCTATTTGTAAGAGCATGCAGATGGGCTAGTAGTTGTGAGGGAGTATTTATTATTAGTCCGTACATTATCAGTAAAATGTACCTTGGTGGGCGACTTCCAAGAGGGTAATGGTACAGAGGTTCCTCCACGAGTTGGGATGGCACTATCATCTATTTTTTGTCGTTATGATTAAGGGAGAAAGCAAGAGCAAGACTTATATTCCTCTTTGGTAACATGTTTCAGGGGTGATAGAGGGAAGGTGGAGGGTTTTGTCTATCCTGCTCATTGTCAGTTGTTTTTCCCCTGAAATTTTAAAATATTCTGCCTTCTATAGGTGGTAAGAAAGGTATGTGCTTGGTTGGTTATCATACAGATATTTGAAGAGGGGGGCATGTGAACCTGTATACAACATTCTGTCTTTCCAAATCTTTATGAGATGTTCGGATATTATTAAAATGAATTGATCATTGATGGTTTTTATAACTGACAATAAGGCCAATCATGATATCAGAGGTAATGATGGTTTCCTTAATTGTCTTTTTAAGGACTTTTTTTCTTCATTATTTCTTGTAGTAATTGGTTCTTGGTACTACTTTCTTTGAGTCAGTTTGACTTGCTTTTCAAGTTCTCCAAATATGTAACTATTGTTCACAATAACCTGGGTTGCTCTGTGAATTTTGCCATGTTTCCCTCCACATATAATGGTGTTAGAAGATTCTCCTTACATGGGTCCATACACTCCTCTTTTCCAGACACTGGCTCTGAGCATTTAACGGAAGTTGAGGTTGGTTAATTTAATGTAGACCGTTGTTGAGTATCTTTTATTTGAAATAAAAGTTTTTTGGGGGAAATGTGATAAGAAAATGCCAATCAAGCAGAAAATCAAGATATATAACAGAGATAAGACCAGTGTTAATGTATGGAGCAGAAACATGGGCTCTAAGAAGAAAAGAGGAGGTAAAGCGAGAAGAACAAAGATGAGAATGCTGAGGTGCATTATGGGAATATTGCTGCTTGAGAGATTGGAAAATGAAATAAAAAGGGCAAGCTTAGTAAAGATTACGAGGAGATAAGAAAGTGACAATTGAGATGGTATGGGCATGTATTGAGGATGTATGACGATGAGGGAGTGAAGAGTGATTGGGAAGAACCTGTTAGAGGAAGAAGATCGAGAGGAAGACAGAATTAGATGGCAATATAAAGTGAAGGAAGATATGGAGAGAAGAGGTTTGGTGGACGATGATGCCTTTGATAGAAGGCAGTGGAGAAGGTGCATCAGGCAACCGACCCCTTAACGTAGGGATAACGATAGGAAAGAAGATTATGGAGTATCCTTCACTGGGCCTGGGTCAGTTTTACTTTAAGGGAAGGGAGAGTCCTGTAAGTGCTCCTCTCACAGGTGAAGTGGATGATGGAGGATCTCTCAGTTATCTTTAGATTCCACCTTGCCGAAGATGCCATCAGTTTACTGGTGGCAATTTTGCTAACTGGTTAAAGACACTCCTTTACACTGCCCATATAGAATTTGCCAATAAGACTTCTAATGGAGGCTTCATCACAGTACCATCCCTCTGAGTTTAGAGGTTCCGCTGACAACTGGAATGCAACTCTCTCTCTCTCTCTCTCTCTCTCTCTCTCTCTCTCTCTCTCTCTCTCTCTCTCTCTCTCTCTCTCTCTCTCTAAGCCATAAGAAATAAGGATGACAGCACTCCTCCTCCTTGGGCAGAACAGTTTTCACTGAGACCATCTCAGAAGTCATTCACCAAGGTATGGTTTACCACAACAAAGTGTTGACCGGTGATAAATGTGCCTATACTACTATCCAATCTCCATGTTGTAATAAAAAACAGTTTATCCTTCCCTTGTAAATCATTGTAAGCTAAAGATATGTAGATATATAAGATATTTCAAGTGTTCGT